>NC_058412.1:130289349-130343891 GCF_002201575.2 Neomonachus schauinslandi | reverse complement strand
TGGCTGGCTGGCTGGCTGGCTGGCTGGCTGGCTGGCTGGCTGGCTGGCTGAGTGGATGAGTGGATGGATGAGTGGATGGATGGACGGATGGATGGGTGGATGGATGGACAGAAGGATGGATAAACTGACTGGAAGCAACAGAGCAATCATCCACTTTGCTAACATGGCTCAAAAGCACCTCCACGTTCCCCAACCCAGCGATGAGGTCATGTACACACGTTGAAATGCTCAGGCTGCTAAATAGCAAGCCTTCAATATTATTGAGACTCATATCAAGGATATTAGATGGGTAACATGGATCTAAACATAGTGTCTCATTGTGGGAAAAAAAAAAAAAAGATTCAATTTCATGTGTGTCTGCAGTACCAGATATTGTTGTTGTGGGAAAAAAAATTATCTTTAACACTAACTAGGCTTCCACTTCATTTATCTGCTCTTCCTGGTAACCTCTTTTGCTTTTAAATCTATCTTCTTTTAATATTGTACTATCTGGAATTTGCACCTCCAAAACAAACAGGCTCCCTTTCCCCAAAATGCCATAATGAGGTTCATTTTATTGACTGTTTTGGAAATAGCCTTCATAGCTGTCCACTTAATTGAGTCATGTGGTATAGTTTGCATTCAGCAATTCGCAGATTATGCCTTTTTATTTTCCCCAGAATTATTTCTGTTGGGCTTTTAAGAAAGATACTCTGTTGGCAAAGGGCCGTTTGCTGACTATAACTACCAGATTTCCCTGCCGAGTGCCCCTCTGAGCCAATGTGTTCAATTCCCCAGTTGTTATTATTATTGGCCAGGTTTATTATTTCTATTCAGGAACTTCTAAAGCTAGGTAGCTATATGATTTACGTGAACAGCTCAATGCTCAACTCTTTTAAGGAAGGGAAAATTAGCTCTTGCAATAAAATTTAAACATTATGACTAATGATGCCTTAGAAAGAAGAAAAACGAAGAGAAATATTTCTATCCGCTAAGTGCGAGTGGGAGAGAGGCATGCTGTTTATTCCTCATCTACTAACCGCATTGCCATTCCGAACATCTAACCTTGAGGCCTGAGCTCTGAGCTCAGTTTCTTTGGGGTGTATTTCAGACGCTATAGAAATGGAAAGTTATCACTTTTCTGGGACTCTTGATAGCTCTGTACTCTAGAAAGAAATTGGAAATGTTCTTACTTTCCCCCATTATGACTGAACATTTCTGGAGAAACTAACAGCCTGAATCAGGTTCCCAGAAGATATAGTTACCATATCCCGATAATTAAGGCAATGTCTCTAAAAAGAAAAATTTAGTAATTTATTTGGCATTTTTCAACTGGAGTAGAATTGTTGGATTTTTTTATTTCATACTGAAATATGAAAGAAAAGAAGGTGGGGAAAAGAAGAAAAACAATGACCTGTCATTTGTAAATTTCATGTGAATCATGTCCAGAGCATCTTTTAACACATCCTTTAGAAATCATACTCCTACTATCACATTGTTAGTAAAAGTTTAAATTTATAGATTAATTTCATTTTTATAGGTAAGGGTGGAGGTGGACCCCTGTCAAAAATGCACAGGTACACACTCTTGAATGAATAAATTCTACCACTAAGAATTTATCCTTTGGGTACACTTCCGCAAGTTCCCAAAGATAACCCAACATGTGCATATATTCAAAGATGTCCTGCAAAACTCTTTGTAACAGCAGGCCACTGTAAACAACCTAAATGTCTGTCACTGGAAGACTAGAGAACTAAATCCTGGTACATCAAACAATATAGCCAAAATATAGAATGAGATCATCTCCAAGTGTTAACGTGAAAACAGATCTAAGATATATCATCAAGTAAAATCAAGCAAATTGCAGTTCACACCGCAAAGTGTTAAGTGCTACCAGCTTCAAGTTCTGCAGCTAGACTGGCTTCAAAACCCAGCTCTCCCATTTGCTGGCTGTGTGACCTTGGACAACTACTTTCATCGCCTTCTGACTTAGTTTCCTTTCTGTAAAATAGGGATCATATTATTCCCCTGAAAAAGTACTGGTTGGGAGCGCCTGGGTGGCTCAGTCGGTTAAACGCCCAACTCGATCTCAGCTCAGGTCTTGATCTCAGTGTCGTAAGTTCAAGCCCTGCATTGGGTGTGGAACCTACTTTAAAAAAAAAAAAAAGTACTGGTTGGGATTAAATAAATTAATATACATGCAGCACTTGAATATGTGCTCAATATATGCTCAACACATTGAAGATATCTTTCGATAATGAAGATGAACTAAAGACATTTTGAGACCTACAAAAGCGGAAAGAATTCATCACCAGCATGCCCACACTGCAAGGCAAGTTAAAGGACCTCCTTTCAGGCAGAAGGAAAATGATGCCAGGAGGAAATTTCAATCTACACAGAGGCAGTAAAATCACTGGCAATGGTAACTACATGGGTAAGTATCTGAGTTTTTTTGTCTTATTACCTAAATATCTTTAAAAGGTAATTGTTTAAGCAAAAATGAAAACAATATAATACTTATTGTAGATATTGGGCTTATAACATATATGTAACTTAAATATACGACAATACCATAGTGTTGGCAGGAGGGGAGCTGGAAGTAGATGGTTATAAAGTTCTCATCCTATGTTAAAGTGGTCTTACACTACTTGAAAGCAAGCTGTGATAAAGTTAAAGGTGTATGTTGCAACCCCTAAAGCAACCACTAAAATAACAACTATGGTGGCTAATAAAACGACACAGGAGACAAAAAGAAGTTACACGAATATTCAGTTCATCCAAAAGAAGGTGGATAATGAGAGAGAAAAAGAACAAAGGAAAGATGAGAGGAATAGAAAACAAATTTCAAGATGATAGAGTTAAATAAAAGTGATACCCAAGTATCTGCTGTCTACAAGGAATGAGCTCCAAATATAATGATGCACACTGGTTAAATATAAAAGAGTGGGAAAAAATATACTATGCTAACACTAGCCAAAAGAAAGCTTAAATGATTCAGTCATTATAAGAAAAAGGAGATTTCATAGTAAAGAATATTTCCGGGTATGAAGAAGGTCATCTAAAAATGAGAAAGGGGTCATTTCATCAATAGGACATAACAATCCAAAATAGGTATGCACCTAATAATAGAGTTTCTAAATACCTGAAGCAATGATTGATAGAATCGCAAGAAGAAATAAAAATCCAGAATTATATTCAAAGACATCAATACCCCTCCCTTAATAATTGATAGAACAAGTAGATAGTAAACCAGTAAGGATATAAAAGATCTGAACAATACCATCAACCAACTTACCTATCTATGTTGATCCAACAACAGAGTACACATTGTATTTACTAAGATAAATTGTATTCCCAGCTATAAAATAAGTATCCACAAATTTGAAAGATTTAATTCATATAAAATACTTTTGGGCCATAAGAGAATTAAATTAGAAATCAATTAACAAAAAGATTTCTGGAAAATCCACAAATATTTTGAAATTTAATACCTTGAAATACATCCCCAATATAACCCAAGGGCCAAAAAAAAATCAAAAGGAAAATTAAAAAGTATTTTGAACTAAGTGGAAATGAAAAAAAAAAAAAGGCCACAAAAAATATTTGTGAGATGTTGCTAGAGGAAACTATATAGCTCCAAATGCCTATATTTGAAAAGACAGAAAATCTCAAATAATGGTCATAACATGGATGGATCTCAAAATAATCACGCCAAGTGAAAGCAGACAGACCAAAAAAGGTTATACACTGTATGAGTCGACTTGTGTAAAATTCTTGAGAATACAAACTACTCTATAGTGACAGAAAATAGATCAGTGGTGGCTGGGGGTGGGCCAGGGGTGTGCGGAGGGTCAGTAAGGACTGGTCACAAAGGAGCACGAGGAAATTTGGGGGAGTGATAGTTAATTCATTATCTTAATTGTAGTGATGGATTCATAGGTGTATCTATGCCAAAATTTATCAAACTTTATACTTTATGTGTGTGCAAGTTTATTGTATGTTGAATTATACTTCAATAAACTGTTTAAAAAAAAAATACAGGGGCACCTGGGTGGCTCAGATGGTTAAGCATCTGCCTTCGGCTCAGGTCATGATTGCAGGGTCCTCGGATGGAGCCCCACATCAAGCTCCTCGCTCGGCGGGGAGCCTGCTTCTCCCTCTCCCTCTGCCTCTCTCCCTGCTCATGCTCTCTCTCTATCTCTGTGTCTCAAATGAATAAATAAAATCTTTAAAAAAAAAAACATACAAATATGATTATTAACCTGTGTTAACTAGGAGTGGGGTAGTGCTGATATGTGAGGCTGGAGGACTCGAGGAACAAAGGGAGAGAAAAAGACTAAACTAACATAAAAACATACGTATCAAGTGTTCACGTGTATGAATTTATGTATAATTATAATTGAATGTCTGTTAATGAAGAAAAACATTTTTAATCCATTTTGGTCTAAGAGTGTCCAAATGTGCTTCCAAATCCCATCCCCCCCTAAATGACTGACAATATAATAATTAAAGTTGCAGGGTGCCTGGGTGGCTCAGTCATTGAGCATCTGCCTTCGGCTCAGGTCGTGATCCGGGGGTCCTGGGATCGAGCCCCTCATCGGGATCCCCGCTCCGCGGGAAGCCTGCTTCTCCCTCTCCCACTCCCCCTGCTTGTGTTCCCTCTCTCGCTGTGTCTCTGTCAAATACATAAATAAAATCTTTAAAAAAAAAAAGAAAGAAAGTTACAAAACTTCAGTGTCTTTTATGAAGGAGGCGCTGTGCTATATGCTGGGCAAACGCATCCACGTTTTATCTTCCTAACAATCTTCTGCGGTTGGTATTAATATTACACCCATTCTTCGGATGAGGGCACCTGCCAACCAGCCCAGACTTTTCTCAACCACTGACTTCCTACTTCATTCTTCTGTCTGTTCATTGCTTATAGAGAATCATCTCTGTTCACAGACACCAGTCCCTAAAGGAGATATACTATGTGCCAGAATATAACAGGACCATCCCTCAACTAACTCAAAACTCCATTCCTAGTGAAAAGAGTTTAAAAGTAAATAAATAGCAGCGCCTGGGTGGTTCAGTCGGTTAAGCATCTGACTTCAGCTCTGGTCATGATCTCGGTCGGGGATCGAGTCCCACTTTGGGCTCTGTGCTCATCAGGGAGTCTGCTTCTCCCTTTCTCTCTAACCCCTCCCCCACTTGTGCTCTCTCTCTCTCTCTCTCAATAAATGAAATCTAAAAAAAAAAAGGAAAAAAGAAAAGGAAATAAATAAAAAGGCACTCTATCCAATTGGAATATATCAACTTAAGTATACAGTCCAATGGTCCAATGTCTACCCATTTATTATATTAGCTACATAAACATTTTAAATCACAGGTGTAAAATAATAAAGTCTAATTGAAATATTTCCACTCTATTGTTGCATAAAATAACTATCTTCAAACTCTTCTCCTATCAGAGCCACATTTTGAGTGATCTGACACCTCACTACAAAAAACATCATCCCAGGACCATTCTGGAATCCCCTGGGAGCTTGTTAGAAATGCAGATTCGCCTCACTCCAGACCTACTAGATCAGAAATTTCATTTTTATAAAATCTCCAGATGAGGGTGCCTGGGTGGGTCAGTCGGTTAAGTGTCTGCCTTCGACTCAAGTCATGATTCCAGGGTCCTGGGATGGAGTCCCACATCGGGCTCCTTGCTGACTGGGGAGTCTGCCTCTCCCTTTACTCTGCCCCCCTGCTGTGCACGCTCTCTCTCTCTCAAATAAATAAATAAAATCTTAAAAAAGAAAAAACAGATGCTTTCTGTGCACATTCAAACTTGAGAACCACAGATCTCACATAGTGATCCAGAGTAGATGATCTTCACTTTTATCTAAGTGAGTGATTTTCTCCCTCAAGGTGGGATCTTGAGTCACAAGTAACCAATCATATAGGATTAGTGAAATTTTTTTCCGTTACCCTGCAGGTAGAGATTCACGACCACCACAGCGTCACTGCTCTGCCTTTTAAAGTGAACTTTAAATGTCTCATGTACAGCATCCACTAATTACAATGGAGAGCTCAAACCAAGAATTATAATGAAAGGTGATTCAATGTCTCCTTTTGTGGTGATTATGTCAAGGGCCCAATATATGTATGTCCCACTAGCATGACTGCAAAAGTTTCAGACACTGAGTCTCAACCTTAGCTGCACCTGGGAACACTGAAAAAATGGCCACCTCCCAGGTCCCATCCCAAAATGATCAAGCGAACTCTCCAAGGATGGGGCTTGGACAGCCAATGGATAAAGGAAAGGAAGCGATTCAAGCCAGTTGTACTTAACTTTGGCTGCATAGTAGCATCATGTGGGGGACACCCCAATATCCAGGCCACACCTCAGGCTGAATTCACCAAATTCTCTGGGGTCGGGGCCTGAGCATCCATCATTTACAAACAGAACAAAACTCCCCAGAGGATTCTAACCTGCAGCTGAGGTGAACAAAGAGCTATTTGTTATTCAAAATAAAATAGGGGAATGAGCGGGGCGCCTGGGTGGCTCAGTTGGTTAAGCGACTGCCTTCGGCTCAGGTCATGATCCTGGAGTCCCTGGATCGAGTCCCGCATCGGGCTCCCTGCTCAGCGGGGAGTCTGCTTCTCCCTCTGACCCTCCCCCCTCTCATGCTCTCTCTATCTCATTCTCTCTCTCAAATAAATAAATAAAATCATTAAAAAAAATAGGAGAACGAGCTCTCTGGAATATGAGACACTTTGGGAGGCCTTGAAAATGACTCCTTCAGGTAAGGGGAACAACCATAAACATTTTCTGATCTTTGGACATAAATGATATACAGTTGTATGTGCCCAGAAAAATCTCTAGAATCAAATCAATCAAACAAACAAAAATCTTATCAAGTCTCCTTGGAACATCAGGGAAGTTTGGATGACTTTAACTTTTTAATTCCTACCCTCCTTTTCTGTTGGCAATTTTAACCACAAGCATGTACTCTAAGGCTTTAATCATAAAAAGAAAAAAAGAAAAAAAAAGGTCACCTTGAGCCAATTGGATTTTCTGGGTTTCCCTCCACACATCCTTGTCACCTATAGCTTAATCTTCCTTACCAGCTCTTGAGCCTTGGTTCTTCCCAAAAGAAAATCAATATGATCCAACGATTCTGCCACCTCCTTCCACTCTTGCCTTGACATTTCTGACCATTTGGAACTAACTTCATGCCTCCATCTCTTCATTTCCACTCAAGATATTGACAATTGTCACCCAGCTGGTTGAGACCTCCAGTGTGGCCTCTGAGGTTGGGACATTCTATAAACAGACGCATGGTGGCCTGTGAAAGTTGATCTATTGAAATCTGGACCACTGTGTGCCAAAAATGAATATTCGTAGGCACTATGTTTTCTCTGTTTTTAATGGAAACAGCCTATGTATTCAGTGTGACCTAGCTCGCTGACTCGGTCGTTGGCAGTCTTTTTACTTGGGATTGATGCCGGTGGTGGTGGTCCCAAAGAGCATAATCTTCAAACAGCACCTATTTGGTGCACACATTGTGCATTTGCTCACTCATTCATTCATATTACACCTTCACGGAGCATGTTTTCTGGAGCTGGAATGTGCTATGGGCTCAGGCCACAAAGCTAAGAGACACATTCTATATCCTCCAAGAGTTTACCACCTAGTAAGGAATTCAGACAACCAAACCAACAGTTATCCTGAAGGGTGATTCACAATGAGAGAAGAAAATACAAGCTAAGCTCCACCAATTATTGGCTGTGTGACCTTGGGACATCTACTTAACCTCTCTGTGCTTCAGTTTCCTTGTCAACAAAACAAAATTCATAAAAGCACCCGCCATTAGGGTTGTAACAGGTACTGAAAGAGTTATTCTTTGTAAAGTGTTTGAAGCCATGTTTGGTATATATAAGTGTTTGCTTAAGAAAACAGATACATTTTTTTTTAAAACTCTGCTATTACCAGAATAGAGAAGACTGAAATAAATCCACATACATATTGGCCAGTTAATTTTTTACAGTGACGCAAAGGTAATTCAATGAAGGAAAAATTGTTTTTTCAATAAATGTTTTTGGGACAGTTGGTTATTATGTACCAAAAATAGGGGACCTTGACTTACACTTCCCTCTATAGACAAAACTCAAAGTGCACTGTAGGTCTAAATGTAAAATCTAAAATTATAAAACTTCTAGAGGAGAACTCAGGAGAAAAATCTTTGTGACCTTGTTGGTCGCAATAATTTCCTACATAAGACCCCCCAAAAATACAAATCCTAACACACTGAAAATCTGGACTTCATTAAAAAGAAAAACTTGTGCATCAGAAAGACTGTTAAGAGAATAACGTACACTAGCGACAGCTAGGAGAAAGTGCAGGACACACGAGGGCCGAGGACGGAAGGAAGGCAGAGGCAGGCCACCCCAAAAGGGCAGGTGGCAGCTTCAGCCAGTAAGGGAACTTACAGACACGGAGTCTCTGGCCATGAGCAAGACGGTATCCGCAGGGCCTGCAAGAATCTTAAAGTTTACAGAGAGGCCTCATGGGGCCCAGTCACACCCACCGCCCAGAGGGGCTCAACACCACCTTGCTCTCTCAGGGTCCCGACTTTGAAAACTGCTCCAGAGCTGGGAACTGGGAGGGGCACAGAGGCCACGGACAGGGCGGGGCCGGGAGCCTCCAATGCCCACGCAGCTTTCGGGTCAGCGGAGGTATGTCAGCTCCGTGACCTGCCCCCAATAGGAAGAGTTATGGGTGGCAAATGAGCACGACAAAAATGCTCAACATCCTTAGTCATCAGGGAAATGCTAATTAAAACAATGTTGCCATACCACCACACACCTATTAAAGTGGCTTTAAAAAAAGCACTGACAATTAGGCCTCAAGGAGGTGAAGCAGGTGCGAGGATTCTGCATGGCTAGTGGGAAGGCAAAACAGAACAAGCACTTTGGAGGATAGTTTGGAAGTGTCTTAGAAACACGCGCTTACCGTAGGACCCAGCAATCCCACTTCTAGAATTTACTCAGGAAAAATGAAAGTTTAGGTCCACATGAAACCCTATATGCAAATGTTTATAGCAGCTTTCCTCATAATTTCCAAAAACTGCAGGTAACTCAAATATCCATCCATTCAAGTATCCATCAACTGAGAAATGGATAAAGGAGCTATGGGCCTGCCACAGGAGTGAATGAAAAGCAATAAAATTAACACACTACTGATACATTCCTTGACGGATGCATTTCAAAAGCATTATGTTAAATGAAAGAAGCCAGATACAAGATACCACAGACTACTCTATGATTCCATTAGTCTGATATTCTGGAAACAGCGAAAGTACAGGGATAGAAATCACATCAGGAGCTGCTAGAGGTGTGGGGAGGACGGAGGGTTGCCTGACTGCAAATGGCTTTGGTGGATTGTCAGAGATGACAGAATGTTCTTCATCATGACTGCAGTGATGATTACATGACTGTATACATTTGTAGAAACTCTGAGAACAGCAAAGGGTACATTTGCCTGTCTGTAAATTATACCTCAACAGATCAGACAGAAAATGCTGATAAGAGTAATATGTGCTTCTTGTAAAAAATAAAATACAGAGGAAAAAGTAAAAGGTTCACTGTTAACAGATTGTGTGTATGGTTCTGCTCTGGTTACACCACTGTATGCATTTGTTGAAATAAACAGAACCATGGCCTTTAAAAGGGTGAATTTTGCTGTAGGTAAATAAACCGGACTTTAAAAAATTATAAGAATGCCCTACTGAGAAGTAAAGAAAACAGAACCCCCCCCCCCCGCCCCCCCCCCCCCAGCCGCCCCAAGAGATTCAGCAACTGGACAGAAGGTTTCCATTTTATTAAAAGACAGATAACTCTTTATGGTTGGAAATTTACCATTTAAATCCTATCCTACCACCTACAGAGCCATGGAAAATCCATAGGCTTTTTTTTTTTTTTTACTTTGAAATATATCCTAGGGGCGCCTGGGTGGCTCAGTCGTTAAGCGTCTGCCTTCGGCTCAGGTCGCGATCTCAGGGTCCTGGGATCAAGCCCCAGATCAGGCTCCCTGCTCGGCGGGAAGCCTGCTTCTCCCTCTCCCACTCCCCCTGCTTGTGTTCCCTCTCTCGCTGTGCCTCTCTCTGTCAAATAAATAAATAAAATCTTAAAAAAAAAAAAAAAAAGAAAGAAATATATCCTAGAGCTTTTTAAAAAAAACATATTTTGGCCTAATTATGTCATCCTTAAGCTACCTTCAGCATTCCTGATCGGGGCTGAAGAGCCAAGTGGTGAAAGAAAAAGTTACTAAAATAAGCCAATATTGACTAGGATAAAAAACTAAAGCCAAACAAAACAAAGCTGCCTGAGGATTGTCAGAGGGCCTTCCAGGAAGAGATGATGCTTGAACTGGGTTTTGAAAGGTAAGTGGAGAGTTATCTTTGGTGAATTATTTGGTGGAGGTTCTTGGTATATGATTTGAAATTCATTCCATGAAATATATTGAGCACTGTCTCTGTGTTAACCCTTATATTAGGGCAGGGTTCCTCAGCCTCACCACTCCTGACGTTTGGGGCTGTATAACTCTGTTGTGAGGGGCTGTCTCGTGCATTAGCAGCATCCCTGACCTCTACCCATTAAATTCCAGTAGCACCCCCCTCCAGCTGCGACAACCAAAAATGTCTCCAGACATTGCAAATGTTTCTCGGGGAGCAAAATCAACACCACCACATCCTGAATCACTACATGAGGGTCCTGGGGACAAAATGATGAGCGAGACTTTCTCCCTAAAGAAGCTGACCCTCTCATTGCAGGGACTTATTCTGAGCTGGTCCATGTTTACAGAATGTGTGTGTGTGTGTGTGTGTGTGCGCGCGCGCGTGCACACACACATTTTAAATAAGATAGGTCTGCATGGGATGGTGGTTAGATATGCAGGATCAAGAGAACTGAAGACAGGCCCCCAAGGTCTAAGTTTGAGCTCTACCACTTAGAAAAATACGTGATCTGGGGGACATTTCACTTAAGCAATGTATGCTCCAGCTTCCCTGTTTGCAGAATATGGGGCAGAAACAGAACCGACATCAAAGGATTGGCAAAAGCATTAAATAACTACAGATTGAAAATACAGTGTCCGAGACATGGTAAGGACTCAATAAATGAACTCAATAAATGTTGGTTGTTGTTAATTTCTCCCATTTCAGGCTAAAAGGGTCTTGAAAGGCGGTAACAAGTTGTGCATGATATGCCTTAAGGATAGTAGATCCTTCATAAATATTTGAGGCAGGGGGTAGGGAATACATAAATAAAAATATTAGCTGGTTATAAGCTACTCTCATCTCTAAAACAAGCCTAGGAGTATCTACCTAACAGAGTGGCAGGGAAAACGAAATCTTTGGAAAGTACTCAGCACAGTGCCTGATACTAATAAGTGTACAATGAATTTTTCAGTCGTGGTTCTTAGTAGTAGTGGTGTTATCTTACAGTAGTTAATCAAGAGATCTTAACTGGGTGAGGTTCTTCCGGAAAAGATTGACTCTGAACTCCTCTTCATATCCCTTAATCTTTCAAAAAACTGTACCAGAAAGGTTCCCTTGTGCTTACCAGCCAGGGAGCAAGGTCGCTGTGACGTCACTAATTGAAGCTGAGAGGGAGGAGAAGAGTTGGGACCGATGGCAAGTGTTTTGGGATTAAGCTAAAACACTCGCCCACTCAGACCATCTGTCTGCTTATGTTCTGGTTTGCGCTGAACATCATGGAGATGAAGAATCAAGAAGATGTAGAAAAATAAAAACACACGGAAGTTCTGACGATATGGAGGGCTGTCACTCAACTCAGGCATACCCTTGGCACGTCTGAAGGTCGTGCGTTTCCTCAGCTAAAGTTGGGGGTGGAGGCAGGAGCACAGGTAGAAGGAGAAGGTGGAACAGGGAGGGAGGCTGCCATCTTTGTGTGCTTTGGTTGCTGGATTGTGAGTTGCAGACGTGAAAGTGGCTGGTCCTAGGAACAGTCAGAGAAGGGGGATGAGAGGGAGAAAGCGAAGCACAGAGTTCCTTCCTGGAAAACTGCTCCTTCCATCTTCCACTTCATTTTCATTAACACTTGCCATTGTGGACTGGATGTCTGTGTCTTCCCAAAGTTCATATGTGGAAGCCCTTGACCTCCAGTGGGATGGTATTAGGAGGTGGGACTTTGGGGCACCTGGTGGCTCAGTTGTTAAGCGTCTGCCTTCGGCTCAGGTCATGATCCCGGGGTCCTGGGATCGAGCCCTGCATCGGGCTCCCTGCTCTACGGGAAGCCTGCTTCTCCCTCTCCCACTCCCCCTGCTTGTGTCCCCTCTCTCGCTGTGTCTCTCTCTGTCAAATAAATAAATAAAATCTTTAAAAAACAAAAAAAAAGGAGGTGGGACTTTTGGGGAGGGGACTGGGGTTAGGTGATGTCTTGAGGATGGGGCCCTCGGGATAAGATTAATGTCCTTATCAGAAGAGATGACAAAGGGCTTGCTTTTTTTCTCTCCCTACCATGTGAAGACACAGCAAGAAGGGGGCCATCGGCAAGCCAGGAAAAGAGCTCTCATCAGAAACCAACCATGCTGGTACCCTGACCTTGGACTGCCAGCCTCCAGAACTGTGAGAAAATAAATTTCTGTTGTTAGACCACCCAGTCTGGAGTATTTTATTAAGGTAGCTTGAGTTGATGGAGAAAGCTCCTTCCCTAGATCTCAGCTCAAAGAGTTCATGCTTAAGGATTCTTTTTTAACCCAACAGATGAGAGAAGGGCCTTCAGCTGTATGCTCTTGTTGAACCGTGGTTTTTTCCAAAGTAGTTCTATATGATGTGTGGGAATGTTCCGTGGACATCTATTCCCCCACCCCCACCTCTACTGACCCAGAATCTCCCTGAGGACAGGACTGCATGTGTTTGGGATCACCCTCTATACCTAGTATCAGCATACCAGATCAATATATATTTGCTTGGGGAACTCGAGAAGCAAAACACTAAGATATATTGCCCCACAAAGATGTCCAGCCTTGCTTACCCTCTTTCAGCTGCTGAATCAGATGATATTTCCACATTAAACATGGGCATTCTGGGTTCTATTTGCAGTCCTCAGTCTTCTATTGCTCTTGCCTCCACCCATTTCACACTGCTTTGCACTTTCCATGTCACCAATGACATGAGAATTCAAACCCTCATTTCTTTCCTTGTATCACTCTTTATATCCGATTCATGTGATTGTCATCCTGATCACTAGCTGGAATTTGGCTGTGTATGGGGAGCTGTCCTTCAACTCAAGCATTCTAAATGTTCATGCTTCTAGCAACAGAGCTTTCAAATACTTGCAGCCAAACTGATAGAACTGACAGGAGGAATAGACAAACCCGTAATTGTAGTCAGAGATTTCAATATCCCTCTCCCAGAAATTAATAGAATAAGTAGACAGAAGATCAATATGGATATACATGACTTGAGTTAATTATCAACCAGCTTGCCTCATTGACATTATTGACACTCCGCCCAGACCAGAAGAACACACATCCTTTTCAAGGGCACATGGAAGTTCTTGAGGAAGTCAAGGGGAAAAGGAAAAACTCAAAAGGTCCAAGCTTGGGCCATTACCTGCATTTGTTTTCACAGTCCATATAAACTCATTTTGAATCCCGCTATGGTTAATCAAGCAGTGACTAATAAAGCTGTGATCACCTTTAGTAAAATAAATAGCAGATAATGAAGGAGATTTAAAAGGAGATAAAGATGAAGACAATGCGAAGGAAGCCCACAAGCTCATTATCAATTCCAAAGAGACAGAGAAACCTACTCATTATAATTACAAATAAGAGTTTTCTCTGAATTAAGGTATTCTTCAAGAAGTCATTGCATTCCTAAATATCCAATTAGACAAGTAATACTCTGAAGCATCTTAAAACCCTTTAAGGTTTTGAGAGCTAAAGAAAACTCCATGTAAACATCCTCAGAGGATGGTACCTGTGTGCCTATAATTCCTGGCTCATCTTAGCTATCAATAACTCTATGTTTCTTGTTTATTTTGCGCATGGGCTCAGCCAAACAGCACACATACAGATTGTGTGTGTGTGTGTGTGTGTGTGTGTGTGTGTGTGTGTATCTGAATGTGAATGAATTCTGTTCCTTGAAGAAAACCATTTGGGGAAAATAAAACTTGGAAATAATAAATATCAGAAATAGATGTTTATGTGTAGATTGTTTTTCATATATTTTTTCCTCTCTCTCTTTTTCAATTCCCTCTCTCATCAGCTCACCTTTGCCCTCCAAAGATGCGATCAATTACTGCTTTTTGTCTTAAATCAGTATGTCTCACAAAAAAGGAAAATTGGCTTTTCTTATGGACTGTAAATCAATCACATTATGCTGTGTAATACAAGGTGTTCACATTCTGTTTAAACGTGTTGTTTAAAAGATTCTGTTATAGCTAAATCTTGGATAACTAGAAAATATAATAAAATACGACTGCATTTTGTGAGCTTGAGCCAATGATTTCTTGATGAACAACGAAAAACATTGGATTCGTTCTGCCTCATGATCTTCTCTCCTTCTTAGGAAACATTCTTCCTAATGTCCAAGACATTCGAAAGAAGGTAGAGGTTTAAATGCTTTGTAGAAGCAGGATGATCACTGACGCCTTCCTGGTTTTTTCTGTCCATTTCTGGGATTGTTTGTGAATGTACTTTCTGAACACTGATGACATAGAAACCATAAATACTCAAAGAAGACTTCTCTTCCCCTTCCTTTCTCTACTTCCCTACATGCCTCAGCCTTTTTGTTTTTAATTCACATTGTAACTGGAAAGGACTTTTCATTTCCTAAGCCCTTTTTGGCATTTTAAGCTCTGTTAAGGGTTTTCCTTAAACTTCAGTGCATTTCATTAGAAGGATAAAATAAAGCAATCTTACCATCATTTGTGAATAATTAGTGACTTAGAAACAAGTCTCGAAGCCAGGGAAAATTTCACTGTAATGTAGTGAAATGATAAAAATACACTGAAGCATATACTTTGATGCACTTTAAAGAAATCATCATAGACTAATAATACAGTATCTCAAAGGAACAGTCAGACTGACAGGAAAATTACTTTTCAGGAAACAAAGTAGCTATGACATTTATAGCAACCTTTATAAAGGTATGTAGCATAAGAAAAGGAAAAAATTTAATTCCATTATTTCCATGTGCCTTATAAGTAAGCCTAGTCAAAAGGAAAGCTCGCGCGCGCATGCGCGCGCGCACACACACACACACACACACACACACACACACACACACACACCCCTTTAGAAAGAACACATTTCCTTTTACTCCTAAGCATAAAGAAGAATGAATAACTTTCTAGCTGTCGTTACTCCTTCCTTTCCTAGAAAAGGCAAATTGCAAATAGAATCAAAACCACGCTAACAAGCCAAAGTGAAAAATGATAGAGTTGCCATGTGCCCACCCACATATATGGCATTTTTCATCTCTATAACCCCACTTTCTATAAAACCTAACACAACAGTGTTTTCCTATGTTGTACAGCCTTTGTTAATTCATTCAGACATTGCCAAGTTGCTGGGATCGAGCCCCGCATGGGGTTCCCTGCTCCACAGGAAGCCTGCTTCTCCCTCTCCCACTCCCCCTGCTTGCGTTCCTGCTCTCGCTATCTCTCTGTCAAGTAAATAAATAAAATCTTTTTTAAAAAGTTAAATAGAAAATAAAATGCACTGGCTGTCAAATATGTAGATATTTCGAGGCTTTCTCACTTTCTAGTGAGCATTCACCATCTGCCTCCCTGACACCGATCCCCACTTCTTTGTACCCCACTTCCTGCTCTCAGATCATGGGTCTGGATGTGGCTCCCCCTGCACTTGAGGATAGAGCTCAGGACCCAGGCCAGCGAAGGAAACCACCATATAGCCCTGCTATTGGTCAGTGATGAGCATGTGACCTAAGCCATTCCAGTCAAAAGGAATCTCTGTTTCCTTGGAGCGCCACCAAAGAGACTTTCATTGTCACAGGTGGCTTGAACCTAGAGAGAGAGAGGAAGGTAGAGCCACCAAAGCCATCTGTCTGGGGTGATGTGAGGTGCTGGGTGTTATTGCCAGTATTCCCAGAATAAAGCCAGCACAGAAGATGGCATCAGGAATAAATCCAAATGACACTGTGTGAGCCCCCAATCCACCCCGCCTGAGGCCAATCCTGCCTCTGAATGTTCAGTTATTATGCACCAATAAATTTCTTTTTTAGCTTAAAATCAGTTAGAGGCAAAATTTTTGGCTGGTTAGTTGTTTGGTTTTTTTGTTTTTGTTGTTTTAGGTCACTTGTGATAGAAAGTTTCTTAATACCTCCAGGCCAAGGCATTTTAAAAATATTAGCCTTTTTCAAGGCTTTCAAGGAGGATGGGTATCCTCAAGGGTTTGAGTGCTTTGGGTCAGCTTTCATCAAAACATCACAGAATCTTTGTTATATAAAGGATCTGCTGCTACCAGCCAATGCCACAATGGGAGTATAATAGTTATAATAATTTTTATAATAATCATTTTCATAATAGTTCCCTTTTATAAAAATCATTACCACCACCACCACCACCATCATCATCATCATCATCATATGAACCACATACTGAGCATTTAATTTGCATCAGGTACTATGCTAAGCACTTTACCTATATTATCCCATTATTCATGTTTCTAGAAACAGGAGACTAGTTAAAATACAGACTCTAGAACCCAAACACCCCAGATTTAAATATTTTTTTCTGCCAATTTCTACCAGTGTGACCTTGCTTAAAATCTCTGCTTCAGATTCCTTATCTGTAAAATAGATGTTACTGTTTTCATCATAAAGTTGTGAGGATTAAAGGAATTAATATCTACAAAATGCTTAGCATAGGGCTTGGCATGCACAAAGCACAACTTCTGTTAACTTTTCTTGTCTTTTACAGTAGTCCAATAATGTAAGCATTATTATGTTTTTTTTCCTAACAAAGAATTTGGTCTTTATTGGTCTTTACAGAAGTCTTTTCGTATTCTACCCAAGATGGCCACTTAAAAATTCATTTCCTTTACTGAAGCAAAATTCTATGAGAAGAAGGATTCTGCCACTCTCATCTTTGTATCCTGGACCTTAACCAGTACAGTGTCCTGCGACTGATTATTAATAGGAGGTCAACAAGGGCACCTGGGTGTTTCAGTCAGTTAAGCGTCTAACTCTGGCTTTTGGCTCAAGTTACGATCTCAGGGTCATGACATTGAGCCCTGCCTCAGGCCTGCACTCGGCAGGGAGTCTGCTTGAGATTCTCTCTCCCCCTCTCCCTCTGTCCTGCCCTGCCATGCTCTCTCTCTCAAAATAAATAAATCTTTTTTTAAAAAAGGAGGCGGACAAAGTAATTGAAAAAATATATACAAAGAATATAAAGACAGCCAACTGGACAAAGAACAGTGGCCTAAGAGTCAACAGTCCTAGAACATTATATTAGTTATCTATTGCTGTGTAACAAATTTCCCCCAAAACTTAGCAGCTGGAAAGAGCATGCAGAGATCACCTCCAGTTTCTGTGGGTTAGGCATTCATCACTTACTTGGCTGGGCATCTCTGGCTCAGGTTCTCTCATGAGGCCGCAACCAATGTGTTGACTGTTGATGCAACTTCATCTGAAGGATCCAGTTCTAGGTCCCCTCAGGTTAGTTGGATTCAGTCCCTCCAGGGCTATGGGCTGAGGGCCTCAGTTCCAGACTCAGCTCCAGGTTGTTGGCAGGTATCCCCCTCAGTTCTCTGCCACAAGAGCCTCTCCAGCTGGCTTTATCAGAGCAAGCATGTAAGAAGAGCAAAAAAGGAAAAGAGACAGAGAGAGAAGGGAACAGAGAGTAACCTACACAGAAGTGACATCCCATCCTTTCTCATATTCTATTCATTAGAAACATGTCACTGGATCCAGCCCACATTCAAAGGAAGTGGATTACACAAGGGAATGAGTACCAGGAGGCAGAGGTCGCTGGGAGTCGATTTAGAAGGCTGCCTATCACAGACATGGAACTGAAGTTGATTTTGTTTTGCTCCTTGACCCTGACCAAGTCAGACATTCCGTGCCTCAATTTTTTATCCATAAAACTTGTGTTATAATTCCCTAAGATCCATTTCAACTCCAAACTATGATTCTAAGAGGTCCTGAAAAGGATCAAAAGTGCACTTTAAAGTCACATTTGAGGGGTACCTGGGTGGCTCAGTTGGTTAAGTGTCCAACTTGTGATCTCAGCTCAGGTCTTGATCTCAGGGTCATGAGTTCAAGCCTCACGTTGGGCTCCACCCTGGGTATGGAGCCTATTTAAAAAAAAAAAAAAAGCCACATTTGATTTCCAAATGGCTCCAGAAGCTCACCTGCAAAAATGAAAAGGGCTTTAACTCTCCCCCTTTTGTTAACATCACATCTACTAAACTTCTGTGTCAAAGACTGTGGTGAGGAAAACACTAGAATGTGCCATTGGCTTGGCTTCCCATGCCAAGAGGAGACCTGAGAAAAAAAGGGGCCGTTGCAGTTATAGGCCAGTTTGCAGCATTTGAGAAAGAGGGAACATGAGTTTCCAAAATTTAATTGAAATGGAGAGTTTTATTAGTTTACCCTGAAGTGTCAATAAAAAATGGCGCATGGCAGATGGTTTTTCTGTGATCCCAACAGCAAGTCCATCTTGAGGTTAATAACCCTTTTGCTTTATTGACTTATTGGAAAACTCTCTCTGGGGGTATTTAAGTTTGTTTAGATGTTTTCTTGACCGTTATTAAAGAAAAAAATCTCTGCCAACTACTTTTTTTTTTTTGGTCTACTGAAGAAAAGTCATACTGCTTTCCTTTTGAGTGATGTTTTGAAATCTCTTTTAACCCATTGCAGCAACTAAGACATAAACCAAAACCACGTTTAAGCCATTTATTGATGTTGTAAGAAATATCCCTGCCGTATATTTATTAACTTTTCCTTTGGGTTGAAGATAGGGAACGCATTAGTGAACAGTGTCCTTTGGTTAAAACTCCAAAGGAAAGATGAGATTTCCTTTTTTTTTTTTTACTATTAATGAAAAGGCATTTGTCAGTCTTTATAGGTATCTATGTTCACAGGCCTACATGAACTGCCTGTGAACTGGGCTGTGTAGACATCTGTTGTTTGTCCCTTATTGTTCTGTTCTTCTCGGTGTCTTTTAAATCTTTGAATGACTTGACAACATTGAAAAATTGGGAGATTTTACCCCGAAAGAAATTCAGATTTCTGGATTCCTTTGAACAACCAGAAGATTCAGCAAGTCTTGCCCACGTTCCAATACAACAACAGATGGGCAAAGCCAAAGGGTCATTTCTTCCTTTGGATGGGACATGCTCTCGCCTGTCTTTGCCATCTCCCCACTCCCAAGTGTTCTAAAAAACAAAAATACTAGCTTAAAATGAGAGACAATTAGAAATCCCTCTTCCATAAAAGTGACTTTATCACTGAAAAGACAATGAAGGCAGGTGTAAACGAGAGACTTCTGCCACTTCCAAACAGGGCGGGCCCTACTTACCCAGCCTGCCTTGTTCACCGAAGTGCACTCCACGGTCATGGGAGGGAGACACTTGGGTTAGATCCAGTCATAGCATTTCTGGACTGAACGTATCTTTGTTCGGGGTAAGATTATCTCATTCATCATGATGAAGGCCAAAGGCATCAGAAAACTGTTGGGCCTTAACCCATTTTCTTTGCACTGACAATGGCTTTTCCTGTGGGCTCCACATTCATCTGTTCTCACATTACGTTGTCCTTGCAGCAATTACACCCACCACTCTTGACAGAATGGGAAGGCACATTATTGTCTTTGTGCTGTCTTGGTTTTATGTTAATAGCAGCTATAATCCTGAAATTAACCCATACTTTACACTTACCCATTGTCCTGCGTGGCACATAGCCATCGTTAAGCGCGCAGAATGAAGATGTGTAAGCATCTGTTGTGTCCTATGTAAAATTTAGAACTTGCTCAGTGCATTATTTCTGTTCCCTCGTTCCTATGTGTTTGTTTGCTTTGAAAGACCTTCATAAAAGGTTACAAACACCAGTTACTAGCTAAAAGCTATTCAAATCCCATGAACAAACATCATCTAAGTTGCTTGAGGGATTTTTTTTTTTTTCTTTTGGTGCTTTGTCAAAGGCCTTCAAGAATGGTGCAGACTCAAGTAAATCGGTAATTTCAAACTTTCAGGGAAACAGGTATTCTATGTGATGCTTGATGCTACCAGTCTCTACATATTTAGATTGGCTCCAGCAGACTCCTATTTAACTTGAGACTAAAATTGTGTATTTTGAAAGCCCCAAAGCATGACTCATTATTTACATCGAGGCCTATTTAAATTCTAACATTTTATAGCATTTCATCAATTCCTTCTTCCCACCCCATTCCAAATCAGGTAAAATGACACAAAACACCATTTCCATGAATTGCAGTCTCTTTTTCCGGATTGTTTTCTGCTTTTTCATTAAATCAAAAAGGCTTCACAATCATTTGAACTCAAATGTCATTTCATGCTGATGGCTGAATCTTTTATGGTAACTATGGCAATTTTAAAAAGGATATGAGGAAGAGAATCTCTTCCAATCAAAAGAGGATTTTGTCTTCAAAATTCATCAAAGAAGAATTCCATCTTTAGTTGTGTTTTTCAACTACAGGTTCTCCCCAAACTCCCTCAGAGAAATCCACCATCTTTGTCACTGGCCCCTGACAGTCGCACCTGCATCCAGCAGAGCCTACTTCTCTATTAGGTCCAGCACACATAGTGCCTACAGCCCACGGTATCTTAGGAGTCCATGAGAATGTTTTCATTTCTTTTAAAATTTGAAAAAAAGAATGACTATAACCCAGCTTAGGTTACATTTGTCTTTATGCCAAAGGACTCATAAAATATACTTTGTAATATTTGCCTTATGGAGGAAGACTCTCAGGAAGGCAAAAGTGCTCAGAGCCCAGGAAAACCATAACATAGTGCTGCATTCAGCCTAACTATGGAAGTCACTTAGAATTAATCCACACAATGGAATTCGTGGTCAAACTGCACAAATGCGATGCTACTTAGTTATATGGCCTTGAGCAATGTCTTTGAGTCTCCACGTCTCATAGGACTAATCCTCATAGACAATAGTTATCGAGTTCTTGCCATGTCCCAGGCCTGGTGGGGAATGCTCTGCATGGTTTATCTCCTGCAGTCTCTTGGCACGGCAGCCCCAGGCCGTGGTTCTTGTGATCTAGGCAGTGTCATCTACCTGTCTGGACACAATGAGGTCATGAGGAGCAGGAGGGGACCCCACTCTGCTCTTACCAGCGGTGTGGACTTGGACAAGGAATGTCCCCTCCCAGAGACTGACTTTCCTCATCCAACAAGTGGGATCACAACAGAATCGGGCATCGGGTTTGAGGAGGGTGTGTTAGTTAGGGCAGGTCAAGCGCTTTCCACAGGGTCTGTGCTTGAGTAGATGCTCCATGCGTGGTGGCTAACTATCCTTCCCTAGAAAGTGACCTTTCCTTTGGCGCCCTATTTCTGAACTTCTTATATGTGGAATCATACAGAATATCCCCTTTTGGGTCTGGCCTCTTTCACTTAACGTTATGTCTCTGAAATTCATCGATTTTTTTTTTTTGCATGTCATAGTAATTTGTTCTTTTTTACTGTTGTATGCTATTCTATTGCATCTGTTCTCTTATTGATAGAAATCGGGTTATTTTCAGGTTTTGGCTGTTAAGAATGAAGTTACTATAAGTATTCTTGAATATGACTTTTGATAGACAACAAACTTTACGTCTGTTGGAAACCTACCTAGGAGCGGAGTTGCTGGATCATAAGTACTGAGGACTGTGGTGTGCTGGACGTCATGGTAGGCAGGGGCTGGGAATATGAGAGCAAGCAATGCATCCATATGGGCCCTGACTTCAGCCTAATTAGGAAGATATGGCAATAACTATAAATGGGATATCTGCACACACCACAAAGGACCAGTTGTGAGAGTGCGGGGGAGAGGGTGGGGAGCTGATCTAGGAAGGGCACAGGTCCTACAACCAAAGGGAGCTTGACGAACTTGGGAAACCAAGGCAGTCTCGTTAGTGCAGAAAGGAAAGGGGAAACAGAGAGGTTGGTAGGGTTCAAACCAAAGCAGGTATTGTGATGGGTTTTCCACTAATCTCACCAAGGGAGGGACATAAATTTTTTGAAGGGGAGGAAGAATACTGGGGAGACAGGGATCTAATCAGATTTGTAGTCTGAAAACATTTGTCTGGATTAAAGGAAATGTGTGTAAGCAAGCGAGGAGGCAGGGGGACTCATTAAGAGATATGAGCCCTGGGGCACCTGGGTGGCTCAGTTGTTAAGCGTCTGCCTTCGGCTCAGGTCATGGTCCCAGGGTCCTGGGATCGAGCCCCGCATCGGGCTCCCTGCTCTGTGGGAAGCCTGCTTCTCCCTCTCCCACTCCCCCTGCTTGTGTTCCCTCTTTCGCTGTGTCTCTCTCTCTGTCAAATAAATAAATAAAATCTTTAAAAAAGAGAGAGATATGAGCCCTAATCCTAATGAGCAATCATGTCGGCCAAGTTTGGGGAAGATGGTGCTGGAGAGATGTGGACCGTGTCAAGAGCCATCTTACATACAAGCGTCACCATTTTTTGTGCTGGTTTAATTTAATTACGGTCCTTCTGCCACTAGCCAGCTCTTGTAGTCCGTACTTCGTAAGTTTGAGCTAGATGACTTTATACAGTAATTAGTAGGGGTGCCTGGGTGGCTCAGTCGTTAAGCGTCTGCCTTCGGCTCAGGTCGTGACCCCAGGGTCCTGGAATTGAGCCCAGCATCGGGCTCCCTGCTCAGCAGGAAGCCTGCTTCTCCCTCTCCCACTCCCCCTGCTTGTGTTCCCTCTCGCGCTGTGTCTCTCTCTGTCAAATAAATAAAATCTTTAAAAAAAACCAATAATTAGTAGATTATTAATTAAATCCAAGTCCTCTTCAGGCCAGTTATTTTCCATTGTAACTACATCCTGAGGAGGATTCAGTTCGGTTTCTCAGTTCATTTGCTCATCCACTTCCATGTTATCATGGGTTTTATTGACATCTGTCAGACAAACTCTAGCAATGATTCCAACGTTACTCCCAATTGCAGTATGATTACAAGTGTCAGAGATATTATTACAAACAA
This sequence comes from Neomonachus schauinslandi, assembly GCF_002201575.2. Lineage (NCBI taxonomy): Eukaryota > Metazoa > Chordata > Mammalia > Carnivora > Phocidae > Neomonachus > Neomonachus schauinslandi. The sequence continues at coordinate 130,320,736 of NC_058412.1, read as the reverse complement.
ATCAGAGGTTATGACTAGTATTCATTGTCCCCTTCCAACAGAAATGACCCTTCCCCGTCCCTAATATTATTGTGCACAGCAGTATAGAAAGCCAAATTCAAGATTCCAGATGTTCTGCGGGCATAACCAGAGGCCTCTCTTCATCTCACAGGATCAAACTGAAATGTATTCCCAGTAGGAGGGGTCTTTTAAGGTGCCTCCTAGGCCATCAGTGCTCTGCTCTCTTAACTCCCCTCGGTCTCTGAGGGATTTGAAGTTACTATGGGCTCTCCCTAGATCAAGGGGAATTGCTAGAAGATTCCACACTTGCACATTAGTATTGCAGTGGGGTGGTTGGGTGCACAGATGTGAAGCCCCACTGCTCGGATTTGAGTCTTGGCTCCTCTCCTTAAGGACTGTGGAAGCTTGAGCAGGGCTCTTAATTTCTCTGGGCCCCATTTCCTCATCTGTAAAATAGAGACGGTGATAATGATAGCATAGTTCTTTCCAGGGTTATAAAGACTAGATTAATATATGTAGATACAGTGCTGAGGCCACGGCTGGCTGTATGGATGTCGGCTGGTTATTACCAGCCTCTCTGATTTACTTCCATTGGATGGAGTTAGTTAACTATTGAGTTGCTACAGGAACCGGCCACGTGAATTCTGTTCTCACATGCGCTCTGAAGCAGGCACTGAAGTTAATATCTACCACACTGCTCAAGGCTAGTGCCCACGGGGGGGGAATTTTTTCAGGGTTAATCCTCTGAAAACATTGTTTTTCCTCCTGAGAAACTGGCATATACCACTCATTCTAATGTGGCATTACTCATTTTTTCTGTCTTTGCCTTTGCTACCCAGAAGCTCAGAACATGCTAATGTAACATGTGGACTCTGTGGCCAATTTATTTCCTTTCCCCTTTTTCGATCAACTCCTTTCCATTCTTTGTCTTTTCCTATTCTGTTAATGTCATATTTCTATTTCATCCATATTCACTATACATTTATAGGCATATTTGAGAAACTTTCTGAAATTCTGTTCAGTAACTAAAAAGGCACAGATGAAATCACAAAACAAGGGGTGCCTGGGTGGCTCAGTCATTAAGCGTCTGCCTTCGGCTCAGGTCATGATCCCAGAGTCCTGGGATCCAGCCCCGCATCGGGCTCCCTGCTCGGTGGGAAGTCTGTTTCTCCCACTCCCACTTCCCCCTGCTTGTGTTCCTGCTCTCTCTCTCTTTCTCTCTGTCAAATAAAGAAAATCTTTAAAAAAAAAAAAAAAAGAAATCACAAAACAAAATACATCTCAGAAGTACAACATGTGTGTTCATTAACAGCCTGTTTGCAAAGGAAGCTTTGAGGTGAGAGCGAGTTTAATCTCCACATCTGTGCAATGAGGGGTGATGAGAAAACCTACTTTAAGGGGTTATTATAGGACAGGAGAGGATTAATCCATAAAAAGCATTCAGAACCGTGGCAGCATATCGTAAGCACTCGGTGCTGGTCACTGATGTCACAGTCACTGGAATGACCCATAGACATCACGATGGAGGCTCTCCCAGATGAGTTCCTGGGAAGCACTTAACACAAACAAGCCCTAGACTGTTCTCCAGATTTTTTATACCCAATCTTCCAGCCAGCTTCTAAATTTTGTCCGGTGTGTGTGTATGTGTGTAATCTTTAATAAAGCCTCGTGTTTCGGATTGTTGCTGTTTTCCTACCTTCAAAAATGGAGAGTCACAATGCTCCACTTTATGTCAAATGACACCAAACAATGTTGAAAGCGATGCAGTTAAATACTAGCAACAACCTCACAACAGGCACCCTTCTCCAGTTTAGATTTGTGTCATAATTAACAGGACTTCACAGACATGTGCTGTCGCTGACAGAGCTTGTGCACGTACAAGGATCCACACTGAATGTGACGCCGTGTGTCCACAGACCAGCCTCCTGCCTTTGCCTCCCCAGTCCCATCTTCTTCCCCTCCACAGTCAGTCACCGTTACGAATCTGCATGTTTTCTATAATTTCTTCCTCAAGGGAGAGTATTATAAACAGTACATCTAATGTTGAGTCTTTAGGTATGCTGCTTGTCAGAGCACGGTGGCATCCCTCCTTCACACCGACCCTTCCCATGCTGTGCTCCACCATCTCATCTCCTGCCTTTTTCTCATCACCTTCTCTCCCAGATTCCTCCCCATCCACTCCTACGTGCCCTCATACATCCCCGATCTCAAAAACAAAAACAAATCCCAAAAAGGCCCTTCCATCTACACGGCAATGGCATTAATGGTAGTCTGTCTCCTTCCCTCCACTGTTAACTTTCTTGTAAAAATACTTTTCACTTCTGCCTCCAAATCTCTCATCGCCCACTGTGTAATCTTTTATAATCTGTTCACCACCAGCAACACGACCCCTGTAGCTACCTTCCACCCCTAAGCTGGATGGGTCAGTCTCCTTGGATGCTTCCATATCTTGTTACTCTTCTCACCGTTAGGATTCTGCACCCAAGAATTCTCGGTTGTTGCTCAGTCTCCATCCCCAACCCCCAGGCAGACTGAACTATTTGAGCCAGGCTAGGCCTATTTAGCTGAGTCAGAATCACCTGGAGGGCTTGTTAAAATACTGAGCTCCACCCCCAGTTTCTATGAAATAGTTGTTGAAGGCAACATCGATTTTATCCCACAGCACCACACCTGATTGGGAAAATCTTTTTTTTCAGGGTTGAGTCCTGTGAAAAATGTTGCATCCTAACATTTCCAGGATCCTGCCCTCCCCCGGGGTCTCTCATCACAAAAATTGCAGCCACTGTCCCCTTGGCCAGGCCTTTTCCTCACACCTGCGTTCTTTCCTACGTCCCCTGTCGTGACGGGGCTACCTTAGCCGTCCCATGCACACTCCGTGCAGCAGCAGGACATCATCATCTGGAAGCCTGTTGAAAATGCAGACTCTCAGGCCCCAACCCCAAACCCACTGGACCAAAACCCGCATCTTTTTTTTTTTTTTTTTTTTTTTTTGTTAATTAGCTGCTTTTATTTGAAGAAAAGTACGGTAGTTGGAGGGCTTCCAGGCTGCTGAGGTGGGAGTCGCTCTTTCTGGAAGAATGGGAGGCTGCTGGTTGGAGTGGGGAGCCTGGGGGTCTACAGGAAGAAAGGGTGATGGTGGAAGCTGAGGCAGGGAGCAAGACAGAGCCAATTAAAGAGGACACTGGCCTGGCCTGCCTGAAGCCCGAGTCCCCATGTTAGAATCAGCCTGGTCAATCCAAGGTCTTCAAGAGGACAACCTGTGGGTTAGCATGTTGTTCTCCCTGGAGAAGGTAAGCAGCCCTTGGATAGCCTCAGAGAAGTTACTTGGAAGGAGACTGGACCCTGGTAGAGTTCCTTCATCATTTGCCTCCATGCCATGGCCTGAAATCATCTCTCCCACTCCTCACACTCACAGGCAGCTGGGCCGCGTGACGAGTGGGCTCAAAGCTCTCGGCCTGCACAGGGCCTGGGGTGGGGGCCCGCCTCTCCTACCGGGATCTCAGAACAAGCCAGCAGAAGTTTTCCTTTCTGGTTACCTCCCCTGGAGTCGCCGTAGATCAAATCGCTTCCAATATTGAAACATCGATCCCACATTGGCGGCCATCTTGGGGGCTATTCGAGACGCACACACACAAGAGTTTGGCTTTTCTCAATGGCTGCACTCAATATCCGGGCTGGACTCCCCCCAGCCCCGGGGCCGCCGCCGGCCGCCCGGGCCCTGAGCGCCGCCGCCCGGGGCCCCTTGGGCGTCCCCCGGCCTCCTGCCACCCGCTGCCCCTCGGCGCCGCCGCCGCCGCCGCCGCCGGGCCCGGGAGCCGTGCCCAAAACCCGCATCTTAATAAAACCCCCAGTGATGTCTATGTGCCTTAAATGTTAAGCACTTCTCCCTAGGATGAGAATGATCCTAAAATATACCCCTCCAGTTGTGCTTGGAGTGGAGACCGTCCCAGGCTCACAAGGGAACTGGGAAGTGGGGACGGCGCTGTGCTCCAGGGGCCTGGCTGCAAGCATCCTCTTGGGGACCCAGGGCAGGTCTCTTTGCCCGGCGATTCCATAGCCCACTCCAGCTCCCTAGGCCTGGACCTCGGCTGATCTGTCTTCTCAGCCTTAAGGTTTTGCCACCAAATAGGGGCAGCTCTCCTGGAGGCAACCGCGCCACCGGCTTCCCGCCCCCCTTGTCCCGAAAATAGAGGAAAGTTTCTACGCACCTTTCCCATAGTCGGCTGCCCATCTCCATGTGGATGCCATCCTAGCAACTGTCAACGTCCAAAGCCGAACTCCTGCTCCTCTCTCATCCTCCCCTTCCCTCCGTCCTTCCGCCGGGCCAACCAGACACTTCCGGCAGAACTGTAATCACACCAGCAGCTGCCAGGGCTCACGAGGCCGCAGGGACAGGTGCTGCGCAGGTGGTGTAAATGAGGGGCCTGAGCTCGGGCAGAATCAGAGAGAGCCTGCTTTGTCCGCTGGGGGAGCAGCTGAAGACTCCCTTTGGAAATGCAGTCATGATGTTGCCAAACTGATTTTTTATGTGAGATCTCCTATTTGGATTGTGGCAAGAAATTTGTAACAACTTTCTTAAACTACGAGAGCCAAAGCAAACCTGTCATCGGCTGTATTTGGCCTGTGCTCAGAACCTAATTCCTCGACTTCGGCCCCCCTCCCGTTCCCTGGCCTCTCCCGATCACTCCGCCTGCTCTCCAGCTTCTGCTTCCTTCTTTCTATTCCTCCGCCCACTGAGTCTGCGCACCAGGGGGAGTGCAGTATTATCTGGAATCCCTACCTCCATCTCTTTGTGATGAAACCCTCTTGATAACCGCCAAATTATTCTAAAATACTGCTCTAGTCATGTAGCTCACCTTTCTTTTCAAAGCCCTTTAGAGACTCCCCCTGGCCTCCAGCTGTCAAATTATCTCCATGGCATTCCCTTCCCCTCCGACCCCGTTAGCCTGCTGTTGACTAGAGCTCGTAAGATTTGGACAAGCCTGGTGGTGGCTGGGAGATGGGAAGAAATGGACAGGTTCGAGAGGTATTTAAAAATTAAAGTCAGTAGCACCAGTTCTTATGACCCTCCGTACAAATAATCTACTGCCTACTTCCTACCAAAGCCTAGATAAGATGTAGCATATGGTGCACATGAGTTTGCAAACTGGCTGCCTGATGGTCAAATTTGTTACACGAGTATCTTCTGTTTAAACTGCATTGATTTAAAAAAAAAAATGCAGTCTAAAATTAGCGATTGATTGTCTATAAAAATCAGGATTCTTGGGGCGACTGGGTGGCTCAGTCGTTAAACGTCTGCCTTCGGCTCAGGTCATGGTCCCAGGGTCCTGGGATCAAGCCCTGCATCGGGCTCCCTGCTCAGCGGGAAGCCTGCTTCTTCCTCTCCCGCTCCCCCTGCTTGTGTTCCTAATCTTGCTATCTCTTGCTCTCTGTCAAATAAATAAATAAATAAATCTTTAAAAAAAAAAATCAGGATTCTTGGGGCACCTGGATGGCTCAGTCTGTGAGGCTTCTGACTCTTGATTTTGGCTCAGGTCATGATCCCAGGGTCGTGAGATCGAGTCCCACATCCAGCTCCATGCTCAGCACAGAGAACTGCTAGAGATCTCTCTCTCTCCCTCTGCCCCCACTCCCCACTCACACACTTGCTATCTCTCACTCTAAATAAATCAAATATTAAATTAAAAAAATCAGGATGCCTGTCAAAAAGTTAGTGGTAACAAATCCAGACCAAACTTCTATGAGGCAACTACTGGCTAGAGTTGAGTGTTAGCTGCCTCTTCAGATGTAGGCCATGCTGTTTACATCTTCATCCAGCCCTACTAACAAAAATAAGGCTTTTGGACACTTTAGAAATGAATTTAAAGTGGGAATCAAATATTCCTGTCGTCCTAGAGCTTCACAGGTAGATAAAGAAAACAAGGTATAAAGTTGGCAACAATATATAATGAACTCCCCTGCCCCTCACCCACACCATTGGATGTTTTCTTATATTAGGTTTACTTGCTCATGTGCTCACAAAATGTTAAGTCCCGGTCAGTTACATAATTCAGCTTCTGGCACATAAAGGAGATAAGCCTTCCTTATTAAAATTTCTAAATGACTCAGCTATAGCCATCCTCCTGTGCTGGATCTTCCATTGGCCTTCCAGATGCATCCATCTACCACCCCTCTCCAGCTCTGAGATAGACCGACTCCAACAAACTACCTCTGGATTCCAGTTGGGTTTGGCCAATTGCGGGCACCAGCTGGGTTTTGGAGGGAGAATGAGGCTGGCTGTCTAGTCTCCCAGCTCTGTCACTGCAGGGATGTTGCAGGTTAGCTGTGTCCCACTTCAAATGAAAGCAGCCTTTCCCTGAGTTCCAGAGTGAAGGAAGTGGCTGCTCCGTCCTCTGGCCTCTGATGGTACACAGCCCTCCTAGTGGTTACCCACACCTTTGGAATCTTGGCAAAAGTTTTCTCAAACTCCCCTAATTTGAGGGTGCTACCTAGCTCCCGCTACAACCTGATGATATATGCCTCTAATCTCACCCCTCTAACTGAGCACTAACCAAATGCATGCAAGAAAAAATAACCTCAAAAGAATCATTTTCTAGAATCTGGTTATCAGTTTTGGGGAACATTTCGCAGCAATTTAAAAGTTTGCTTTTATGTCTTAAAGAATCTTAGAGTTACATATTTTATCTTTAAGTTGGAATCGCTTTTAAATATTTAACCAAAACATGACATATGCAATGTTTAGCCTTGAAGGTTAAAAAGCGACTGCCTCTAAACTTAGGTATACTTAATCCTAGAAATAGCCCCATTTTTGTATTATGACCCTTCCATTGGTATTTTGGTGTATCAGTGCCATCTGCTGGAAAGTTAAGAAAATTAGGTCTTTCCAAATCCCAAAATGTGTATCTTGGGCGGGGGGGGGGGGGGGGGGGAGGGGGGCAGAATGGGGAGAATAGTAGGGGGGTAAATGTACTATTTTATCTTTAAGTACATAGCTGCTTAACTTCCACATCATTATCAGTATAAACCCAAATTAATTACAAAGCTCTACAATTAAAGTTTAAAATTTATAATAAAAAAAACCATCCTAAATATTTCTTTCTCTTGATACATTTCTTGGTTTCTAAAATATTCTTCTGCCATTCTGCTCTACACATGAAACTCAACATGCCCCAACATGTCTCAGCACTATCTGGTTCTTTTACCAAGATCTAGGACACTGATACAGATGTAAGAGACACATGAAATACGTCTAGACAAAACATGCATTACGTATATTTAAATGCAGTGTGTACTTGTTTTTAGCATCTGACAAAGTTTTGGTGGCAGTGAGTAGACTGACACACGATGGGATCTTTCTAAAGTGCTTTCACCACCTTGAAGAGACATATATAAACAACATGACCCAACCGTGCATTTTCTTATAAATAAAAACTGCAACACATATTCTAAATGATAATATAGAAACGTAAAAGGTTGCTTAACCGATTTTAATAACATGACATAAAGCCCCTACACTTGATAGAATCGTTATGCAAAATACATAGATGAATACTGTCTTCTTTTAAAAATATAAAATAAATAAGCAAGACATGTGAAAATAGGCAAGTTTCATTAAATAAATGAAAATTTTAAAAAAAGAAACTTTTGCTTTCCATATCATTTGAAGAAGGGAAATTATCATTTTAAACAATATTCAAGTTTATTAAACAAATTAAAAAAAAAGTATTATAAAATGTTTAACTGTCATCAGCTTCGAGGTTTATGTTGCTCCCGAATTTTGCATATAACTGAACTTTCAGATCTGCTAACACTCGCTGAATTGATTCCACTCTGGCTTCTAAGGCGTCGATTTCTTCTTGCAAATTTTTCTGGGGAAAAAAAAAAAAATCATTTAAATTAATTCTATTCAATGGATGGTTTCTGAGCATCTGTGGATGAAATAATATTTGGGAAGAATTTTAGGTCAAATTTTCTAAACTTGGGACAGGCAGCTAAATAACACGGATAATTAAATCTAAACCAAAAGTCTGAATATGGCCATTTTTAATTCATGATTTATATTTGCTTATTATAGAATAAATCAAGCCTGTCTTCTCGGTTTTTGATGATTTAAAAAACAAAATGGATAAAAGAAAATTAATTCCTAAATTATCACACCCTTAATAAAGAAAGAACATTTATACGAACACTTCTGGTAAACAGTTTATCACAGGCCTGACTTCTAACACAGCCTCTTCCAACTTCCCACAAAAATAACTATGAAACTAGAAGAAAGGATAAAAATTCACACGACCAACACTAATTAAGAGTAACAACTTACAGTCAGAATCTGGGAGAAATTTTTACCAACTGCGAGGCCCCTGGAGCTACTGTGAGAGAGCGCTAACGAGGGCCTCGTTTATGACACAGAGCAGCACTGCCCACGTGAAACGCATGGGATGTCAGAAGTTCCTTCCTGGCCAGGATCAAAAAAAGGATTTCTCGGGGCGCCCGGGTGGCTCAGTCAGTTAAGCATCTGCCTTCGGCTCAGGTCATGGTCCCAGGGTCCTGGGATCAAGTCCCACATTGGGCTCCCTGCTCAATAGGGAGCGGGCTTCTCCCTCTGCCTGATGCTCTCCCTGTTTGTGCTCTCTCTCTCACAAATAAAGTCTTAAAAAAAACAAAAACAAGAAAAAAGGATTTCTCCTAAACATGACCAAAAAAATATGAAGTCACACAAATGGCATACCCATTAATATTAGGAAGAAGGGAAGAATGCTAGTATTGACAATGTTATTCTTTTAGGAATCTGGCTGATGAATCTCCAGGTATAGCCCCCAGATCGCTTGGAAACTCGTTAGAAACACAAATTCTAGGGCTGCGCTCCAGGCCTCCTGATTTGGAAATTCTTGGGATGTCAGTGATTGGAATTTTCAACAAGCCCTCTGGGGGACTCTGATACATGCTAAAGGTTTGAGAACCACGGCTATAAGAAACAGAAATAAGACGTACAGCTATTAGAAAGGAGATAAAACTTCTCTACTCAGAAAACCTAGTTGATGAGTGAAATTATAACATGCAAGAAAATTATTTTAAAAGCACAATCCTGGGATGCCTGGGTGGCTCAGTCATTAAGCGTCTGCCTTCGGCTCAGGTCATGGTCCCAGGGTCCTGGGATTGAGCCCCGCATCGGGCTCCCTGCTCCGCGAGAAGCCTGCTTCTCCCTCTCCCACTCCCCCTGCTTGTGTTCCCTCTCTCGCTGTCTCTCTCTGTCAAATAAATAAATAAAATCTTTTAAAAAATAAAAAAATAAATAAAAAATAAAAGCAAAATCCTATCATGTATCACTCATTTCTTAAAAACCCCTGAAAGGCTCCTCTTCGCCTTACGGCCGGGTGAGTGAAGACTGCAGCCCACAGGCCAGACCTAGCCTGATGCTTGTCCGTGCAGTTTTCCTGGAATGCGGCCATGGGCATGCATTTACACGTTCTGCTTTCATGGCAACTGTGACCTAGCCCGGGTGGCTCACAAAGCCTGAGATATCTGCCGTCTAGCCTGGCACAGAACGCTTGCTGACCCCTGCGAAAGTCAAGTCCATTTATCAACTCGATTGACAGAGTTCTTCAAGCTGTGGTCACAATTTCAGATGCTCCCAAATATCCAGCAAATTAGAACTTCTCTTAGTTGTGTTTCTGTGCCATGATCTTTTTATGACCATTTACACACGACCATCACACATGAGTCTGGAACATCCTGCCCCCCATTCTGGGGAATACCCAACTTCCTGCTGAGCCATCTCCTTCCCAGGGAGCCCCTCCTGACCATGCGCACTCCTCTACTCTATGTTCTTACAGCACCTCTAGGCCCACACCACCTTCCACTTACTAGTTATGCTTCCTGGACTTTCTCTTTCCATTTACACTGTCTACTCCCTGCAAGCGGGAACCAGGCATATTTCATTGTCCTCTCTGTGCACTGGTTCATGGCAGACCCTAATACAGAGTAAGCACTCAACAAATATTCCTGGAATGAATGAATGAATAAATGAAAAACATAATAAAGGTTCACTAGCTGTGGAGGGGGGGGGACGGGGAGGGTGGCATGTTCATAGTAGTGACAAAAACCACCAACTATCTTGAAATACTTCCCACTAGATGGTTAGGATGGTTAAAAAAGAACAAAATTACAAAATTTTACTGTGAAAGAAAAGATTTAAACACAAGCGGAAACACCAATGTTTCTGCATAAAAAGATTCAGGAGTAAAAATGTTAGTTCTTCCTAGGGTTTATTAAATATGGGTTTAATTCAGAGAAATTTTTGCTTTCTACGACATTTGAAGAAGGAAGACTAACATTTTAAGTAATATCCAGATTAATTAAGCAAACTGCAAAAGAATTAGAAAATGTTTGCCATCAGCTTCTCAGGCACAACGTGACCGCTCCTTTCACAGACAGTTGGAGGGCGTGTGAACTGGAAACTCCTTTCATATCATGTCTCAAATGCCTCAGATGCTAGTAATGACACCTGCCTGGTTATTTCCCTAAAAGAATTTCCTAGACGAACCATGAGAGACGATGGACTCTGAAAAACAAACAGGGCTCTAGAGGGGAGGGGGGTGGGAGGATGGGTTAGCCTGGTGGTGGGTATTGAGGAGGGCGCGTTGTGCATGGAGCACTGGGTGTTATGCACAAACAATGAATCATGGATCACTACATCTAAAACTAATGATGTAATGTATGGGGATTAACATAAGAATAAAAAAATTAAAAAAAAAACTAATGATGTAATGTACGGTGATTAACATAACAATAAAAAATTTAAAAAAAAAGAATTTCCTAGATGAACCATGAGAGACAATGGGCTCTGAGAAACAAACTGAGGGTTCTAGAGAGGAGGGGGTGGGGGGAGGGGTTAGCCTGGTGATGTGTATTAAAGAGGGCACGTTCTGCATGGAGCACTGGGTGTTATGCACAAACAATGAATCATGGAACACTACATCAAAAACTAATGATGTAATGTATGGTGATTAACATAACAATAAAAAATTTAAAAAAAAAAAAAGAATTTCCTAAATGTGAAAAACACTCAGGTGTGTAAGAATGCTCACTGCAACATTACTGTAGGAAAATACTGGAAACAAATTCATGTTAACAACAGGAGGGCAATGACCGGAACTGGTGTCCACTAGCATGACATTTAACAGTCGTCAAAAATGATGTTTTTGTTTTTGTTTTTAAGATTTTATTTATTTATTTGAGAGAGAGAGAATGAAAGCGAGTGAGTACATGAGAGGGGGGAGGGTCAGAGGGCAAAGCAGACTCCCTGCTGAGCAGGGAGCCCGATGCGGGACTCGATCCCGGGACTCCAGGATCATGACCTGAGCCGAAGGCAGTCGCTTAACCAACTGAGCCACCCAGGCGCCCCAAAAATGATGTTTTTAAAGCATGTGTGCTTGGCCCAGAGCAGGCCCCTGATGAAGATTTGCTGGGCAAATGAACATTAAATAGAATGAGAAAGTACTTCTGGTGGGAGGTTAACTGACCAAAATGTGAAGCAAACCTACAGAGAAAAGAGAAGGTAAAAACATAAAAGAACCAATGAGAATGTTCACGATGGATAGTTACCTCTCGGTAGTGGGATTACAGGCAATTTTCCTTTTCTACCTTATGATACTCTATAGTTCCCACACAGTTAGAGCATGGGTTCTGGAGTCAAAAGGCCACTCCCTCTGTCACCCTGAGTAAGCCCCATGACCTTTCTCAGCCTCTACTCTTCAATCCCTTCAATTCTAAATTGGGATGAATGGGCCCTATCTCACAGAGCCCTTGTCAGAATTAAATAAGATCATGCCTGCAAGGCTTTCACCGCATGCCTGGGACGTTGTAAAAACCCATGGAGTATTATTACCTAGCACCCGTTATTTCCCTACACCTGGAATTAGCGTGTCCTTTGTAACACACACCCTAATGGGAGCGTTAGCCTCCCTCACCCAGGGAAAGACTCCAGCATACCTTTGCTTCTTCTAACATTTCCTGTGTTTCTTCTTGAGAATGGCTAATGAAAACATCACCAATTTGATAAGGTATCATTAAGCAATCATCATCTGCAAGCATGATGTCCTCACAAGCATCTTCTAAATTCTGGAGTTGTTTCTAGAAACACAAAAGCAAACGGCAATGAAAAGCACACTCAAAATCTGCTGATAGGGGTGAGTAGCCAATTTTAATTTGGGGACACCAACTCTGTGAAAGACCCTTTCGCAAAGGTATCACCACACAACCTAAGACTTCCTTACATTTCTAGATGGCATTTCCTAAGGAAGCCCTCAACAGCTAAGTCACTGTCCTCTAGCTACTTCCAGATTGCTCCGAGTGCCTGCAGAGGACAGCGGGCATCTGTGCCCACTCAAAATGTCCTCCTACCCTAACAGGTTCCGCTTGGTGAATTTTGCCTTCCTATGGTAGAACAGAAACAGAGCAAACCGCCATTGCTCAGCCTTGCCTGATGAGAGGAGGAAAGCAGCTACGAACTGACATTCCACCAGTCAACTGCACTGGGACTGGACCTCGGCTCAGAGGGTCACATGAGGAGAGGATGGGCACAGGCCCGACGTGCGGGGCGGGCAGGGGCTGGGGTGGACCCAGCTGGAGGCGGCGGCGGGCTCTGGGATCACTGCAAACAGCAGCAGTCCCATCGCCAGCCACGGTCTCTGAGACGCGGTTCTGCGGCCTGCTCCCGGAACCCCCGCCCAGGCTCACCCCCTCAACAATCTGTAAATTCTTATACAGCCCTTCAACAAGGTCTTTTTTCTTACACCAACTAGAGTGGATTACATCATCTGCAACAAAGAGCCCAGAGAAATAGAATCACTGAATTCAGTTTTAAAAAGCTACAGTGTAGGGACGCCTGGGTGGCTCAGTTGATTAAGCGTCTGACTCTTGATTTCAGCTCAGGTCATGATCCTGGGGTTGTGGGATCAAAACCCACATCAGGCTCTTAGGATGCTCTCTCTCTCTCTCTCTCTGCCCCCCCGCCCAATACCCCCCTTGCACGCGATCTCTCTCTCTCTCAAAAAAAAAAGCTATAGTATAAAGACCTTTCATTTTTCTTAAATAAGATACATTTCTTTAGTACCTTTTTTACTTCTATTTCCTCCTTCAGCTCTGTAATTCTACTTGTATTCCGTGCAAATTTGTTTATCTTTTGTTGATCTTCAAAAGTAACGTTGACATCTTCTGCAGCCTGAAAAAACATTTTAAATTTTTTGTAGAATTAATTTTCCTGGAGAAGTTATAGGTTAGCTTTTTATATAACTCTGAAATAATTCAATAAACTATTTGCTCTCATACAGTCAAGAATCCCAAAAGGTACAGAAAATCACAAACATAGGCCTTATAAGTTTTTGCTCCACAACCTGAAGATTTGTTCATACATCTATCATCTCTTCTGACAGTCTACAGAATAAAGCATAAGCTACAAAAACATTTCAAATATAAACAATTAAGAATAAGTCCTGAATCAAGTCAGCCAACTTTGGCCTAGAGCAGAATTTCTCAAGTTAGAACATTCTTTCATCCAGATAACTCAGGGAGCAAATGATGTGGTAGTGAGTTCTGGTAAATGCTTCATACCAGTTTCTGCTCTCAGAGTTAAAACCTGCATAAGCTTATTAAAGCTGTCAGAAATCTGACAGTTTCTAATGTTTAATGCAAATGATATACTGGCTAGAAGGTTACTACATATGTCAGTGGCTGTATTTCACACATGGTAAAAATTATGTTTCTTTTAATGCAGAACCTGTTTACATGTCTTCATTAAGAATAAGGTATAACATACTATAAAATGAGTAAAATCGAATGTTTAAAAATATTTTCCGTGATTAAATTTGTAAATAAAATTAGAGTACTTAGATGACATATAGTATCTATAAAATCATAAAGTAACATTCATTGAGCTCTTACTATGTATCAAGAACTTTCTAAGTGCTTTATCATCACTGTTAATCCTCTAATAAATCTTAGTAAGTAGGATCATTAGGAAGTAGAACTATTTTACAGATGAAGAAAGTGTGGCACAGAGAGGGTAAGTAATTTCCCCGAAGTCACACAGCCAGTAAGCGGTAGAATTCGATTTCAACCCAGGTAAGCTGACTCAGGAGTCCAGACAGGTCCACTAGCTCTTAGAAACTGAAGGCGAAAATGAATGTGGGCAAGCAATCACGCACATTTGTAAGAGGCAGCAGGAAGTCCTTGGCTTTCATCAGATTCTCAAAGGGGAACCATATATTAAAAAAAAAAAAAAAATTAAATACCAGATTCTCCTTAGAGTTTCCCCTCATTTATAAAATAAGAACAACAGCACTTGTAAGGGAGGAAAGAGAGAGAGAGCTTCAACAGAGACTATTTTTGCTCTTTTGTAATGATTCACAACAACCACGCCTCATCCCTTCGCCTGGTCTCTCATGACCAGTCACATAGAGGTGTACACTTTTATTTCTCCAGAGGTTGAAAGGCAACCTGTTGTGTCAAGCAAGATTGGAGCTCAGTGGACAGAACACCAAGGCAGACACCTAGAACTCAGCACCCCCCCCCCCATTGCCCCGGAGCTCTCAACACACAACAAGCACTTTGATATGTATCGGCTCAGCATCAGAGACCCAGAGGATATCCTGAAAAAATCCTTTAGATCACGATATATATAGCTTTGAATGTTCAACCTTGGGCATGATTTTTATGACTACAGAAGTTGGGAAACACTGAGCTGCACTATAAAAACCAAAGGAAAGTCCATATTCAGATACCCTGGCATTCAAGTGACTTTGCCTACATAAGAACTAGCAATTCCTGAAGCAAACAGGGAACGGAGAATTCTAGAGAGTTCCTGCTTGCCTGCAGAGTTTAAATACTGAGGCCCCGCAAACCTGAATATGTATTTATAGACGCATTTGTCATCGTGAGGCTTGAACAGGGTAATTCCCATGAAAGCAACTACCACGGGACCGGCCTAACACACAACTGAGGCTAATATATTGTTTCCGAATTTGAATCTAAATCCCGCTTGATCAGACTCACACACACACAGTTTCTGAAAAGTCGTGGAGGAATTTGGCCACCTGTTTCTATCTTTCCAAAGCAGGCATTTCCTGTCCTAGCCTCACCGCACAGCGCCCCAGCATGTACTTGGGACCATGTACTCCGTTTCCTTAACCGTGGTTTTCTCACTGGGGTTACGGGCTACAGTCGGCGTGTGAAGTCCGTGGTTAAACTGCATGCCACCCAGTGGAGTTCTGGGTGGCATGCAGAACTCCACTGGGTGGCGTTCTGTTTACAGCAAAAAGTGAGAAGTCAGCACCTTCCATGACTAACGCCAGTGGCTTCTTTTCATCCCACTGTTCTGAACATTCCTACATTGCGCGAAGCTTCATTTTGGTGGGGAGGGGCTAATTCTTAACTGGGGATCCAGAGACACTAAGAAGTCCCTTTACCCCCTGAAATTGTGTGCAGCATGGTATGTCCTGTAAGTGCATTCCTCTGGAAGGGTCTTCACAGTTTTCCTCAGATTCTCAAAGGGATCCACACCCCCAAAGGTTAGGGACCCCTGCGTTAAGAGAAGCCAAGGCAGTTGTACTCACTGCCGCTCACAAAGTCACGAGAACTCAAAGAGAAAGGAGTTGGTTCTTTGAGACAACACAGAGTGGTTGAAATAGTGAATGGATTCAAATCCAAGCAAGCAGGAACTTGGGACAAATTATTCAACTTTGTAGCCACCTCAGGTTTGTTACCTGTAAAATGGGGACGCTGGTTCCTCCTACCTTGCAGGGGTGATAAAATAAGGACCTGTGGATGGAGTCACCTTTCAATAATGATAGCTAGGTGCTTTATTTCCTGAACAATGTTTACCCAAAAAATCATTAGAGAGGAAGAACAGACAAAGATCTAGAAGAAAATTCTGCTAGGCTGGGGAGAAATATGACTGCTCAATATTTAAAGTGGAAATTAAAATTCCTTGGACCCTGACTGGACCCTTTTCTTCAAACTCAGCATCTTACAGGATTATGAGAGGAAAGTGAACCACACTCAGTCTTGCCCCACTGAGTCTTGGCTATTACCAGCAGAACGTGGACTGACAGCTGGGTCCATCAGTGTCCTAAAAGCCTAGGAGAAGGAAATTCTGGCCAATTTCAGTCTGCCTTTATTTTTGTTTTTTAAAGGTGTCTGCCAAGTCTCCATGATATAAAATTTTGCTTTGTATTTTTATTCACTTTTCACGCCTACAGTACAGTCATTCATTTTACAACTACTTGGTAAATGTCTCCCACATGCCAGAAAACTGCCATAGTCCAACCCTCATGAATACCTGCAGGCTTACATTCTAGAGGAGGTGGGCAAAAGACAAGGTGAACAAGATGATGCTAGATGATGATGATACACGTGATGGGGAATGCAAAACAGTGTAGGGGTTGCAAGTGTTAGGGGATAAGGAGTGAAGGGGGCTTCCTTAGATAGGGAGGTCAAAGATGGCCTCTCTGGGGAGGGGATATTTGTACTGAGGATCAGGGACAGAAATCAAACACAGTCCTCTGATGGCCAAAAACCAGATCTTGGAAAGCAGACCTTTGGAGAGGAGAGGACTAAACCACCTCACCTAATCATCTCACCAGAAAAGCCATGACCCATTGGGATGTAAACGTGTTACAAATGTAAAGTACTCCAAATTGCAAACAGTTTTTATTAAACTCAAGAGGCTATCCCTATGATATTTCATGCTTACTCACTGACATACCCATTTGCTCCCAGGGCAGGCAGAGAGCCAGAGTGTACGTACAGTTAACCTATCAGAAATTGTTCACAGCACTGGAAAACACCTGCAGGAGGCTGGTGCATCTATCACATCAGTCTTACAAGACAAAGAAGAAAATCCTTCATGCTCTGGCCACCACCCACCCGTCAATATGTTCATTTGCTATCTTGGCTCAACCTCCCCCGATCCTCTGTCATTCTAGCCACCCTTTCCTTAAATGTACCCAGCGTCTCTGCAGGTGATCCTCCTCCTCTAGAACACCTCATCCCTTTCCAACATTCTCTTCCCCTCCTTATGTCATTGTATAGATCACACCTTCTCACGAAAGCCTTCTCTAGTCACCAACAGACCTTACTCCAGCCCTCATGTCACAAGTCCTTTCTGTCATAGTTCTTAGCAGAGCTGGAAATTCTACAGTTTTCTGTGTGACTATTGCCTGTGTGAGTAATGCCTGCTCTCCCCCAGAACGTAAGTCCTACAATGCTATGAGGATAAGGGGATATAAGCATTATTATTGCTCATCACTGCTTTTCACCTAAAACTGAAATTGTGCCATATTACATGCTCAAAAAGTTCGCCGAATGAATGAAAATATGTTGGTAATCAAAAGTCTTGCCAAGTCCAAGGTTCAAATCATTTTCTTACCATTCCCTCGAACTTTACTTCATCTCTCTGCACTTCGGTTTGCATATTTGTCAAAGAGGGCAGGGGGAGTTGGGGGGGGGGGATATGCAACTAGTACCATCTATGGAATTAAACACCGTACCTAACAAAGGGCCCAATTTATTTATTTATTTATTTATTTTTAAAGATTTTATTTCTTTATTTGACAGAGAGAGACACAGAGAGAGAAGGAACACAAGCAGGGGGAGCGGGAGAGGAAGAAGCAGGCTTCCTGCGGAGCAGGGAGCCCGATGTGGGGCTCGATCCCAGGACCCTGGGATCATGACCAGAGCCCAAAGCAGACCCTTAAGGACTGAGCCACCCAGGCGCCCCGTCCAAGGGCCCAATTTAAGTACAAAACAGAGGTGGGGTGAATCTCACAAAGTTTCATACTCATCTGAATCACCTTAACCCTGAACCCTACCCTGGTACTCAGTAAGAATCTGTGGATGATAGACCAATAGAGTGAGCAAATCATCCTGGTTTGCCTGGGGCGGTCCTGGTTTTTACACCCTGCAATGTGCTCAGACTATGCATATTGCTGAGTATGAGAGCCAAGGAATTTGAAGCTGAATGCAAGCAAATCCCTGCAGCCAGGGGACTTCCATCAGACAGGATGGAAGTTAAAAGCAGAGGCTCTAGAGTCAGAATTGTGCTCACTTTAATCCTAACTTTGTGTGTACTTCAACTGCCTCGTCTGTAAAATAAGAATAAAAGCAGTATCGGGGGTAAGATTAAAATAATGCACACAACTCGCTTAGACCTAGCACACAATAAAAAGGAAGGCCTCCATAATTATCAGATGTTATTATTTCTTTGCCCCCTCCCCATTTTATCTTTCTTCCATCTAGATATTTCTAAGCACCTGCGTAGACGCAGTGACTCATACGCTGTAAACAGGAGTTCAGCTTGCTAAGTAGAATAAAAGGTGGGCTTTGGGAAAAACAAAATAAAACCCGAGTTTGAACTCCAGCTCTGCCTATTAGCTGAGTTATTTTGAGGCCACCAACCGCTCTGTTAAGTTTCTCCATCTGTAAAGTGGGAGGAAACCGCGTCTCCGCTAAGTTGCTGGGAGGATCAGAGATAATAAACAGACGGCTTCTTGGCCCGGGCCCATCATCCATCCTCAACACAGAGTTTTAGTCTGGACGCACAGGCACATCGAGTGTGGGTGTGGGCGGCTCAGGGCTAGACACAGGGCTCTGGGGCCAGATCACCCGGGGATGCAGGGTCCTGCTCTGCTCCTTAAAGCTGGGTGACCTTGGGCAGGTGACTCCACCTCTCTGGGCCTCCGCTTCCTTACGTGCAAAGGACAGTGCCTGTAGGACCCATGTTTGTGGACTTGTGAGGGTTAAACGTGACAACCCAGGTAAAACGCCCAGCGTGATGGCCAACGGCAGCCCCTGGGACCTTCGGCTTCTCACACCGCCAACGACAAGGCCTGCGCCGCGGGTCCTCAGGCTCTCCACGGCCGTTCTCAGCCCCGCGAGAGGCGGCCCACAGGCCCCCGAGGGTCCCGGCCCGGCTGCCCCGCGGCCTGAGAAGACCTCCAGGAAGCCGGGAGCGGGGAGGCCTCGCCGCGGGGCCGCCCTCAGGGCCGGCGGCCTCGGCCCCCGGCCGCACGCCGGGCTTCAGGGCCGCGCACCCCAGGCGGCCCGCGCCCGGCCCCCGGCGGCCGGCCCCCGCCCGTTGCCCGAGCATCCCGCACCCGGAGCGCCCCACTCACCGCCTTCTTCATGGTGGCCGCCATCTTGGGACTGGACTACGGCGCGCGGCGGGGAGGGCCGCAAGGGCGCGCTCCGGCCCCGGGCCGTCTCTCGCTCCCTGTGGGCTCAGACCTCCCCGCAAATACAATACTGTCTCCATATTCCTTCCTACTGCATCCTCGACCCGTGATTCCTAACGTGCGGGACTCAGGGAGGAAACACATCCTGGAAGGACTTGGTACATGCCAATTAAAGGCACAGTCAACGCCCTGTGGGCCGACAGAAAGTGGGGGGTGTGGCGAACCGCCCCAGCGTCCCGCGCCGGGCAGCAGGGGGCGCCCCGCGCAGCGCAGCGGGGCCGGGGGCGGGGCCCCGAGTGGACGGAAGGGAAGGTGTCTTTCATCAATTCCACAAACTTTTAAGAAACAATCGGCATACTTTGTTAAAGAGAGCTAAAAACAGGGCGCCTGGGTGGCTCAGTCGGTTAAGCGTCTGCCTTTGGCTCAGGTCATGATCTCGGGGTCCTGGGATCGAGCCCCGCATCGGGCTCCCTGCTCTGCGGGGAGCCTGCTTCTCCCTCTGACCCTCCTCCCTCTCATGCTGTCTCTCATTCTCGCTCTCAAATAAATAAAATCCTTTAAAAAAAAAGAGAGAGCTAAAAACAGATGACCTTGGCTCTAGGATGTGAGATGTATGTGCCCTGATAATTCGCATGGTATGAAGGAGGAAGTACTATTAATTTATTCAACAATGTTAACGAGTAATTACCGTATACCCTGACACTTGTGCCTCCCTATTTTTTTTTTCTTTTTCTTTTTCTTTGTGTGTGTGGGGGTTCCTTTATACTCTTAACACTTACTGAACACCCCAAAGATCTTCTGTTTACATAGGTTATATTCATCGATATTTACCATTTAAGAAATTAAACAAAGGGCGCCTGGGTGGCTCAGTCGTTAAGCGTCTGCCTTCGGCTCAGGTCATGATCCCGGGGTCCTGGGATCGAGCCCCGCATTGGGCTCCCTGCTCTGCGGGAAGCCTGCTTCTCCCTCTCCCACTCCCCCTGCTTGTGTTCCCTCTCTCGCTGTGTCTCTTTCTGTCAAATAAATAAAATCTTTAAAAAAAAAGAAATTAAACAGAATTTTTTAAACATTAATTAATTCATTTAATAAATAAACCCATTCCATAATAATATAAGTAATATTTTAAATTATACGAAATCATTGGAAAGCGGCATGGGCTTCTGAAAACAAGGAAGAGGAAGAAGGATGTAAGCACTGTTGGGCCAGCATCCAACAGTGTTTTGTACCAGGGGCTCTGGGTGGTGGGGCTGTTCACCAAGACAGAGTCTCATGGCCTGGGAGAGTGTTGATTGATTCTGGACAGATGGACGGACCGTGGGCTGACTGCTGGCAACCATGCTACTGGCTCTTCTGACTCTGTATCTCACCATCTCTATCACCCCTGCCCCAGCCCTGGCATCCTTTGAGCTGATCTCTTTCCCAACACAGAACCAGTTCTATAAGTACAAATGGGGCCTTCTGTGTCTTCCATTAAGCATCCTCTCCTTTCCTTAAATTTGAGCATTTCCAACCTCGCTTCTGGGTCCAACCTCGCTTCTGGTTCTTTCCCTATCTGTCTGGACCAATAAAAGAAAGAAGTCTGTGGTGCCGATGCAGACAACTGGAGACTGCAGGTCAGGAAGGAAAATCACCAGCCACCACTTGAGAATACTATCCCCACTAAGGGTGACTGAACACATTCCCTTATACCAAGTTGAAAACTGGCCATCCATTGACTGGATTCATGATACGGTGTTATTAATAGCTATAAGAAAGAACACTTAAAATAATAATAATAAAAGACTGGGTAACCACTAGTATGAAAACTTCATGAGGAAGACACAAGGAAAGAAGTGGTTAAGTATGTTGACCGGAAAATTGAGGGGGGGGGGGAAACCCCGCCTACCCCCATCTATTTGGATTGACATGTAAGCTTCAAAATTGTCCAGACATGTCCTGGTTTAAGATTCTGTCACAAAGCAATGATGGGATTTCATAGCAGTACGTGCCCGTGTGCCCTCCAAAATCCGCGCCACCTGCGCCAGGCTTCTGGTTCTGAGACTTAAACAGGAAACCTTGATGGAATTACACTTTCACGTTGGCCATGAGGAGTAAGAAGCCAACCTTACTATCACGTGGTAATTTGTTCCGGGCCTGCAGGAGGCGCCCAAGGGTCGTGTTAGCGCAGCCATTCAAGGCAGTGCGGATACCATTTTACCAAAATACATACAGGACTATTATTTTCTTAATTTTCTAAAATATAATCTACTTTTAAAATTTAGAATAAATATATTTTAAAGAGGCATTAAAAATCTCTGACTTAAAGTGAAAACCAGTCTCACTTGCTGTTGGAGCAGATCTTAAGTAAATTAAATCTCTACTCTGGGATGGCTCTTGAGAAATTGTTTCAGCTGAGATTTGATCCAAAGGGGAAGGTAATAGACAAAAAGGGAGCAGGACCAAGTGCTGCACCTGAGTGCCTTCCTTACATGTACTCCTCTGGGCACCTCATCTGCTTGACCCCCCCTCCCAGAGTGGTAGGGGTGGGAGGGGGGGAGTGAAGAGAACCTTCAATATGGAATAAAGGTCGTTAAATCATGGTATATTTAAAGAAACAGAAGAAAAGGTTTGGACAGGAAAGAGAAGGAGAAGGGCAAGAGATGAAACTGGCCAACCAACTGGCCTGCTTACACAGCTCCTCGCCTCCAACCATCTGTGGCTAGGAGGGAATAGAGACGCAGTCCTTAGTTCCCCTTTTTACAAAAAGCCAGAAATGTGGAATTTTTAAAAATGTGAAATCTCTTGTTGTTGAAACCTTCCCTCAAAACTTCACATATGTCAGACAGATGGAAAGCACAGGGCACCCACTCATTTGTGACCTCCAGTAAACCTCCCCATATGTATATATTATGGAATGTTCTTACCACCAAATTTTTCTCCTAAATGAAATCAGAAAAAAATTCCCTAGGTTTACTGAAGTCAAAAGCTGATACAAATTAGGAACTCTATCTCTTACTGAAAAATTTCATCCCCAAGCTGATTACTTTCTCCCCTTGTCACCTCCTTCCCATACTTGCGCCATGATCACCAGACTTTCCTCTATGTCCCTTCATGAGTAACTCTTGACCTCCAGTGGAGCCTTTAAATCTAACTCAAGATTTAATCTGTCCTCTAAAGACTTCCTTGGTTCTCATTAACCTGTTCTCATTAACCTGTTCCATCTTTAAATTCTGCACTTGCTGTACAATTTGGTACTTTTCTAAGCTACCACTGTATATGCCTTAACCTTCTCTCTCTTGTACTTCTTTTGAATATTCTTACTGAGATGGGTAATGTAAAGTAGTGTGAGAGTTTGTATATGGCTCAACAATTTTGTAAATGGTTTTGTCATGACCCTCTTTGAAATTCTCTGTCTTCCCATTGCACTTAGGGTATAATTTAGATTTCTTACCAAGGCCTTGCCTCCATCTCTGATATTATTTCATACCATCTTTCCCCTCAATATGCTCCATCTTCTAGGTGTCAATTTGTGAATGATACATGCTCCCTTCTGCCTCAGGGCCTTTGCACCTGCTTATCTTGCTATTCAAGATGCCTTTCTCCTGTTTTTCACCTGGCTAAATTCTATCTATCCTCAACACTCAGCCTCCTTGTCCCTCTAACAAGAAATCTTCCTTGAACACATCCACCACCCAGAAAGAGCAGCACTCCCCCCTCCCCGCCCCGTTATAAGCCTCTCTAGCACATTTTCTTTTGAAATATGTCCCTCCTGTTATAGTGGGAGCACCAAGGGGAGCCGACCATGTCTGTTTCTTCATCTCTATAATCACAGCACCAACAGGGAAAGTAAGGAATGGACAGATACCAATGAATAAATAAATGTGTGAATGAATGTGTAATTAAAGATTAATACAGTATCATATAAAACAATATAGTTGTTGATAAATTCATTCAGCAACACCGTACAAGAGTCTATAGTGTATTTCCATTCACTCTGTGTGTGTGTGTGTGTGTGTGTGTGTGTGTGTTAGATCTGGCTCCAGTGCCTCACACAGTGAGCATGTGGACTCATTCCCTGAGCAAGCCTTCCCTTCTTCACCAGGTGGCCTGTGAGTCCAGGATCTGACGTTTTATTTTTCTCTTTGCAACCCCTCAGGAACTGTGTACACTCTTGTCTACACTATGCAAAGCAAGATTACACAAAATCAAGGAAACCTCTCTCTGGGACAAAATATAACCATCTCTTACTAGTATGAATTCTTACCTTAAATTTTACCTGGCAAAAAGCAAAGCACTTTCCAGAGCCCTCAAATGTATGCATTGGATTTAGCCCTTTTTAAAAAAAAAAAACATTAACTAGCCTGTTTATTTCAAGAGTACATGCTTATAGCAATTTTGATATCGAGAAACAAGTCGGAACTTGTTATAAGTAACAGTCACAACATAGCCTCAAATTAAAATATAAATTCCCTGGTGTGATTCATTCAACAAGAACCTCATTCACACCTGACATGGAGCCAGGCAGCCTCGTCACATAGATGCTGCTCTTAAAAGGATCTGTTTTGTCGTGGAATGGGCATCTACCATCTTTTGAATACTTTTCTCTATATTTGGGGGCATTTCCAGGTCACGAGTGTCAGCCCTCCATCCTGGAAGTCAGAACTTAATTTCCTAGCATCCTTGAAGCTCTGATGCAGGCCTGTGGCTCTGGGTCCGGCCAATCAGATTCCCCAGTGGCAGGATGGTGACCAATGAGGAGAGAACAGTGGAGGGAGGTGCCCAGAACCAGGAGGTGAGAGCAACCTGGCAGAGGAGGCTCAGGTGTCCCCAAGCAGCAGGAAGAGAGCCCTTGGCCTCAGTGACTCAGACCCAGAGGTGCTGAGATTGTAGCAGCCAGCAGTCCTACAAGTTCATCTCAATGTCATCCCTAGCTGTTTGCCTCCACTGTGGATCCCAGGTACCTCACAAAGGATCTGTACATGTTTCAACTTCCTTTTTCAAATTCTGCTGTATCTAGCTACAGAATCCTGCTGTTCAACACAAAGAACCCCACAGAGCTTCTAAGGAGAGTTATTCCTCTGTCATTGGAAATTCAGCCGAGATGATCAGGAGATGGAAAGGCAAAATGGCGCAGCACCCTTAGGCTGCTGTGGGGGCAAAAATCTCCTTGCTACGTTGCCAGCCCACACACCAACGCCAACTATGGACGCTGAGCTGATTTTCAATGCCTTTTATTTTATAAATCACATACTCAAGTAACCGTGGGTTGCATTTGTGTCAGATTGACAAAGGCCTTCGTGAAGAGACGTCAGCTGAAGGCAGCACCTCCCCGAACCAGCACAACCCACGGCCACAGAATCCTCGTGAGCTGGGAGGGCTCCCACATGCAAGTGGGAAATGGATGGAGGGAAAGGGAAGGGGCCACTGCCTGATGCTTGGAAAACCTCGAAGGTGTCGGGACTAGGCTGAGCCAACAAACCTGGCTCATTTTTTGACGACAAACAAAGGACGAGATTGAAGACATCATGGGACTCAGTGTTGTCAATCATTAATGCTTCCGTGGTCTCCAAGCAAAATCCTTGGCAGGTGCTGAGGCCAAAGAGAGGCAGAAGGGGCAGCCCCTGCCCATGCCCATTCACTGCCACCAGAAGAGAAATGAATGCTAAGAAATGTGTAGAAAGCAGTTAAATAAAACGAATAAACATTTTTATTGTTTAAGAATAATTCTACTTCTGGCCACCGATTCTGAGAAAATAGGTCTAAAAACCATAAACAGACTATTTATACAAGAGTGCTTAGGAAAGCGGTGTTTATAAAAATGAAGCATCCCAACTACTCTTAACGGTTTGGCAAAAGAGACCAGTTTAAGTGGCCCATAGGGTCCTTCCCTTCATGAGCACTTGTCGCAATGCCCATTCTGAAAAGTAGCAGCAGAGGGAAATGTGGAAAAACAGATCAGATGCAAAATTACAATCCAGTTTTGTTTCTAAAAATCATATGTATATAGATATAGATAGATACACTTAGAAACGTATCGGAATGAAATACATAAAAATGTCAATGTATAACCGTGATTTTGTAGATATCAGAAATTGAATGGAACTTTTTACTTCCATCTTTATAATTTTCTGTATTTTTAAAAATTTTTAAAGTGAATATGGATTAATTTGTATTCAGGAAGAAATTAATATAAAGGTAATTGATATGTAATAATGCAAGATATAATGAAACCTGATGCAAGCTATAAAGTGAGCACATTGTGATTCTAGCTAGAATCTAAAAGTCTACCCATAGATAGAATATACAGGAGGAAATATACAGAGCTATTCTTAGCAGTTGTCACTGGGTAGTAACATGAAATCTAATTATTTTATCTTATTTGCACTTTCTTAAATTTATTTTAATGATTATATATTACTTTAATAATATTTGGGACACTTCTTTTTCAAGATATGACTATGGTCCTACCCTTCTCGATAAAGAAGGCTAGATAATTTTCACATTCCACCCATCACAGGAGCTCAATCATCAGAAGCAAAGGATTTAAATCTAAATAGGTCCTCCACATTATTGTCCTAAGTTTCTGAGAAGGAACAAGAAGCTCCCTGAGATATTAAATAGTTAACAACAATTTTTTAAAATTTCTAGAAATTTCCATCTTTAATGTAATGAGCACGAATCTTATAAAGCATGTTTGCTACTAGAAGTAGCGTTCAGGGGCACCTGGGTGGCGCAGTCAGTTAAGCGTCTGCCTTCGGTTCAGGTCATGATCCCAGGGTCCTGAGATTGAGTCCCAGTCGGGCTCCTTGCTCAGCAGGGAGCCTGCTTCTCCTTCTGCTTGCCACTCCCCCTGCTTGTGCTCTCTCTCTCTGACAAATAAATAAATAAACTCTTAAAAAAAAAAAAGTAGCATTTATAATCTATAAATGTTTGTTATAAGAAATTATTTTGCTGACTTAAGCTTACCTAAATATACTTTTTTATAATGAACCTAATATTAAATAGATATAAAGATATATAGAGATCTCTCTCTCCCCCCCATCTACATAAAAATTACATTTGATTGTCTGCCCAAGAAGAATTACTCCTCCTAAATATGTGGAATTTGTTTCCCCACATCCATTCAGTTCCCCTTCGGGCAATAGCCCTGATTTTAGTTTAGAGAGCTTCCTCTTCCTCCCTCCGGTGGTCAATATTACATGTAACTTGCAGAGACATTTGGCCAAACGTTTTGTGTGTGTCTGTGAAAGTGTTTCTGGGTGAGATTACTATTTGAATCATAGACTGAGTAAAGCCCTTCCTAACGTGGGTGGGCCTCATCCAATCAATTGAAGATCTGAATAGATAGAACAAAAAAGGAGACGAAGAGTGAACTCTTCCTGCCTGACCGCTGTGCTGAGACACTGGTCCTTTCCCGTTTCCAGACTTGAACTGACACATCAGTTCTGTGTTTCCAGCTTGCCAACTGTGGATCTTGGGATTTACCTCTGTAATCATGTAAGCCACATTTTTATAATATCTATCTATCCTATCTATCTATCCGATGACCTATTCATCCACGTTCTATTGTTTCTGTTTCTCTGGAAAACCCTGACTCATATACTCCCAATTAGTCCATGTAATCTGGATGGGCTCTAACACTCTCCTAGAACGGGGAGCATAAGAACAGGCTTCAGCCAATCAGCAAATGGTGGCCGCACGATTGTTCAGGAATCAGCCCATGACCAAACTTAAGCCCATGACAACCAGGGCTTCTGATTAGCATGGGCACCAGAAGATCTCTCTTCCTGCTAGCTGTGAACCTGTAGGAATGAAAGTTCTGGAACAGGGGTCAGCATCTTACCATATAAAAAGTGAGCTCGTTTGAAAATGGAGCCAACACAGAAGTGAAGCTGAAAAGTAGAGAGAGGTGAGAGAGAGGGCCTGAATTTGAAAGTGTGGCCCTGGACCCACTGAGCTAAGCTAGCTCACGTCCTGAACTTTTCAACGACATGAGTCAATTTTTTATTTGCCGATGGGATTTTGGCTTCATTTCCTGTGACTTATAATCAAAAGAGTGTGAACTGGTATGTTCCAGCCACGGCAATGTCTTGACAGAGCCTGAGACAAAGGCTTACTGCAGGGAGTCAATATTGGGAGGTGACCCTGGGGAACCAGAGCAGGGGGTGGGGGAGGGGGGTGCTGGGAAAGCGGAAAAGGGGAGGACAGGAAGCTGTTCCCAAGGCCATTTACTGAGCTAGTTACCCTTTGGGCAACTGGACTTATCCTTCCTGGGAACTCTTTGAGACACTGTGTACCACGTATCACAGACTTGTGCTCACCACAAAGACAGCATCTATCCATCCATCCGAGTTTGGTCAAGGGTTGCCCTGGATGGTTAACTTGTTTGCACTTCCAGGTTAGTTCTTGTGCCAGAAAGAATGGCTGCAGAAGCTACCTGAGGCCAGCAGCAAATCCCCAGGAGGTGAGGCAGGGCTGAGTAAGGCGCATCTTTGCACAGTTGTTTGGTAGGCGAATGGCCAGGGCGGAAAGATAGGTCCAGGTTGGGTAGAAGACAAAGCACTAAAGATACCCAACACCATTAAGTATCAGTTATCAGCAGAACAGAAATGCCTTCCAAGATTGGACTTCACCATTTTTTTATGAACTTGGAAAAAGAGCAGGGCTGAATCCTGTGGAGCCCAAGCAGGACTCAAATACTGACATCTCCTATCACTCTTACTTAAGACTAAATAATCCCCTTTGGGAATTCCCTGATGCAAAAAGTCTTAGGTAATCGTTCTGTTGCAGAACAGGGTCAGATCAATTGTGCGTAGGTAGGGGAGGGCTTTCCCCTGCAATGAATGAACGGCCCCACTGTTATTCATCACTGGAACTGATCAGTCTGGATCTGACAGATGAGAACTAGGGAGGTGAACTTTAGATCAGGTGAAGAAAAAAACTTTTTTTTTTCACCTTGATCCAGGATTTAAGAAGGTAAGGGGAGAGGGACCTGCCTTGTTCACTCATGCATACATGCAGCATATTATTGAATGTTTCCAGAAAAGCCACGTAATTTTCAGGGCCTAGTGCAAAATGAAAATGGTGGTCGTGTTTGGGGCTTGGGGGGGGCGGTTGTTCAAACATTATTAACAATTTCAGTGTGGCAACAGCAGAGCATTAAACCAAGTGTGGGGATCTTCAGAGCAAGGAGTCCTAAATGTCATCTGCACATCAGTCATGGCGCTAAATTTCAGACAGACATCAGCAAACAAGACACATCCAGCATCTGTCCTCATGAAGAGTCTAGGCTGGGATACATGCTGTTCCCTCTATCAGTCTCCCTTCCCAGGGAACTTCCACAGCCTGAGCACTTGCTGGAGTGAGTTTGATTCTGTATTAAATAATTTTTCATGCCACGTCCTCCCTAAACCTCCGCAACTTACCTGAAGAATCAGTGATACATTCCAGTGCAGAGTGGGGAGGTCTGGCTATGCTGAGAATGTCAGGTGTATCTCCAGGAAGCACATTTGTCCCAAGGGGCAGCTTCCTAAGGGATTGTCAAGTATAATTTTAATTATTAGCCACAGTTGGTTTATAGTTTGATTTAGACCCTAACTGCTAAATAATCCCACTTTACCACACAGGAAGTTCCCACACTCCCTATCCTCTTATATCTGACTGCTTAACATAACTTCCCTGTCTGCACAACCTCTGAAGATTTTTGAGTCCAGGACTGCTGAAATCCATGGTATTCACTAGCGAATATTTACGGTATTCCTCACATATGTTTTCAGAGAACATCTCTGCAGCCTCCAAAGCTTGCCAAACACCAACATCGACATAGGGGAAGAAAGTAGCCAGAACCAGCGCCAACCCCCACTAGTTCTGCTACGTTGGGGAATGAGAGCAGATGCCAGCATGAGAAGTGTGAAGGGGGCTCAGGTGCTATCAGGACACACTAAGGTGTTTACGACTCAGGTGTTCCTCGTAGGCGACTTCCTGTACTTACCTTGCCGTGGGATAACACTGTTTACCTTACAGGAATGTGTATTTCTTATCACTGGGTTATATGAATTACTCTTATCATATTCTTACCTGTAGGCACTTTCACTTTAGCTTATGCTGGGATGGGTTCTGTGTATTAATGACTAAATTTATAGGAATCCTGTGAAGATCTTAATTCTGAAGGAGGCATCCCCAACTGCTGAAAATGCTATGGGATGGTTTTATTTCAAATATAAGAAAAGAAAAAAAAATTGAATCCTCAGGTACATTTCATTTAAAAATCTCTAACTCACACTCGAAAATGTGATGCTTTATGTTCAAGTTTACCATAGTGAAGATAGTCCCCAATTAAGTAATAGATATTTTTTCATTTCAGAAGTGATCCCTTTTTTGTGTGTATATTAAACTTCAATAAAAGTTTTCTGTTTAAAACAATTCTATTGTTTTTTTACCCTGGGTTGTATGATTACAGGTGATGTTTGTTGGCTTATTTTAAATTTTGTTGCATTTCCTAAGGGCCAGGGATGAACTGTTAAAGCCTTAATTCTTTCTCTAAATCCCACTTTTGTCCAAAATTGATCACCTAATGAGCATTTGAGAATACAAGTGTCTTCCACCTGGTGCTCTAGGCCAACTACTTCTCAGATCAGAAAGGAGACGTGTACCTGGCCCCACACACTGAGATAACATTGTTCTCCCGGGCAAAACAAATCAGTTTCAAACGTTTCCAAGCTACCTAGAACAAAACAAGGAAGTTAGCTGAGATCATTTTAAGGAAAAATGCTTACTCACCATAAACCCACCTCCACGCAATTATTTCCTCTGTCTTGGATCCCTAAGAATTTTGGAGTTTATTCGGAGGAGGTGAAATCGACGGCATCATGGAGACCCATCTGCAGAATGCGTTATTCTGAAGGAGAAGCAGGGTGACTTTTGTCAACAATCTTGGGTCTCAAATTCAGATGCCTGAGAGGGACACCAAAACGTGTGATTCACCCAGCACTTTGAGTCTTAAGAATTTGAAAGCAGGGGCGCCTGGTGGCGCAATTGGTTAAGCATCAGACTCTTGGTTTCCGCTCAGGTTGTGAGATCGGGCTCCCAGCTCAGCCTGGACTCTGCTTAAGACTCTCTCTCTTCCTCTCCCTCTGCCCCTCCCCCGCAAAGATAAGTAAATAAATCTTAAAAAAAAAAAAAAAAAAGAATTTGAAAGCAAGAATGCTAATCAAATATTCTGCCGGTATTCAAATGATACCTGTTGCACGTCACTCTGGGTCTCGGTGTCCCAAAGCCCTGGTGCTGATAATTCTTTAGTGGTGGGTTTCTATTTTGGAATCCCACACCCTCACCTTGGTCATCCAGCCACACTTTTGCAAGCCTCTATCCTATGCCAGATAAATTCCTTTACTAATTAGGATAGCCAGCACCAGTTTCTGTTGCTTACAACCAAAAGAATCTAAGTTGCTACCAAATCCAGAAGTTCTAGCTCCACCAGGCCTCAAGAAAGGCCTGCAAATGGGAGCTGTTAAACCATCAGGACCCTCACTCCATTTCTCTCGGCTCAGCTGCTCCAACTTTCTTTATCTCTGAGAACTTTCCTTCTGTACTCCTTCAGTTATAGGGATGTAGGGAGTAAAAGATGGTCTCCTCACAACTCCTGATCAAGAGACCAGTTCGCACTAATGAGCAGGCTATTTCCCAAATCCCAAATCAATGCTTTGGAGTAAGATCCAAGTGGCCCATTTGAATCCACTGTCCACCTGTCTTGGTTAATGTATGGCCAGAATCCATTGTCAAGTGCCATCATGGCTGCCAAAGGCCCAGGCCAGTGGAGTAGGGAGAGAAGCCATTTCTCACTAACTCACCTTTTTTGTCTCTCACATGGGCTTCCTCGAGTCATGATTCTGGGAAGCTCTGCACCGGGATCTGTGATCACTGCCTGGTACCTGGCATAAACCTCTCTGTGTGTTTCATGAGATTGTTCATCAGCAGAGACCATGATTTTGTAAGTGTTGTGGAAGACAGTTCCTTGAAAGTTCATCAGTAATAAAATAGTAGGGGATAGTCACTTTAGAAACTGAGCTTGGTCTTTTGTGCCTTCATTCATTGTCCTAATTAAAATATCCTAGTTGATTTTACCTGACCAAGAAAAGAAAGAAAGAAAGAAAGAAAGAAAGAAAGAAAGAAAGAAAGAA
>NC_058412.1:130242220-130289339 GCF_002201575.2 Neomonachus schauinslandi | reverse complement strand
GAAAGAAAGAAAGAAAGAAAGAAAGAAAGAAAGAAAGAAAGAAAGAATTGGTCTATTTATATCTCCTGGGCTGTAGGCATTAAGGTAGCAGAGGGACATAGAACAATACTATACTTGGAGATAACAGGGAGAATTGCTTGACTGTGATATGAATAGTTCTCAATCATTTGAATTTCACATCCCAATACATTTTTTTAAAAATATGGACTGTGGAGTAGTATCATCAGAGAGGTGCTGACTTTTTATTTTGCTAAGGAAGGACATTAAACCAAGAAAGCTTAAATCTAAAACCAACAACATAAAAACAAAGGCTTTACCATAAAAAAAAAAAAAAAAGGCTGGAAGAGAATAAAAAACAACCTTTCTCCATATAAAGCTGCTCTTCTAAATTGTTCCAACTTTATAAAATACCCACTGGAGTGGTAGACCACCAAGCAACCCTTTCCAGTGAACTTGAATTTGGAATCCACTCCATGACACAATCTACCTTACCAAAGAGTGCAGTTTAAAATGGGGCCAAAGACAACACCACTTCCATTAGAATTCTTCCCTCCTACAACCAAGGTTTTCAACAGAAGTGAAGGCATGTTCCCCCATCTCAGTGTGGTGTCCTTCTGGACATGAAGTGCTAGCTGGAAGCAAAACAGAGCCTTATACCACCTGCTGGCCATGCGCCAGGCACTCTGCTAAGTGGTATCCATACAACCACGTATGCATTTGGTAATATTCTCTTTTTCACTGATGAAGAAGCCGAGACTGGGAGAGATGATATTACTTGCCTATAGTCACGTAGGCTGATCAGTTCTGGAGCTGGGATTTGAACCCAACTGCATCTGTTGCCCAAGTCCACTTTTCAAACCATGAGTTTTCTCCTTGAAGATTCAAACAAGGATTTTGACGACCAAGAGACACACATATTTTCATTTTAGAGAAAAGGTATTTATGAAATAATTCATTTTATTTCGGACTCCAGACTTGAGACTGCAGAAAATGTTAACAGCTCTGTTGCCTGAGTCGTGGTGGTCATCTTGTTGAATAACAAAATATCTGAGTCACTTAGACTTTAGAAAACCCATGAGGAGCTTTATTTGTGATTGAGTGGTTTTGAAATCAAGTCACAACCTCAGGCATGAGGATCACATACTTATTTATGTTGGTGAGATAAACTGATTGTGTTATGTAAGTAAAAGTGAATAGGTTGACACCCCTTGGGACATTGTTAATGGTGAAACTCTATGGACTCATTGATCACATGTCTTCAGAATAGGGCAAGGGAGCCTTTTTATCGCATTCTATCAAACTGTTATTTATCTCAAGGATAGAAAATAATTTCCCTCTGGGGCGCCTGGGTGGCTCAGTTGGTTAAGCGACTGCCTTCGGCTCAGGTCATGATCCTGGAGTCCCTGGATCGAGTCCCGCATCGGGCTCCCTGCTCGGCAGGGAGTCTGCTTCTCCCTCTGACCCTCCCCACTCTCATGCTCTCTCTATCTCATTCTCTCTCTCTCTCAAATAAATAAATAAAATCTTTAAAAAAAATCATTAAAAAAAAAGAAAAGAAAATAATTTCCCTCCATCCCTCTGTCTTTAGATACACTTCAACATCTGGATTTAATTCCTGTACATTCACTTGCAGCCTTGACCTTGTGTAGGTGGAAGTGTCATTGAGTTCTGTGAGTATGGACTCTGCTGTCCCTGAAAATATCCCCTGAACTTCTACAAATATCTCCAATTCCTTGACTAGGATTTTCATGGTTAGAGAAAGGGCTTCATTTGAGGATATTCCAGTGAGAGAAACAAATTCAGACCGAGATCCTTACACAATATCGATTCTTTTCTGAAAGCTGGTTTTGATAAAAGAAAGGGTATAAGAGCAAGTGTGCATCACATGTGATGAAAACACGTAAGAGCTAACCTGGCATTGACTACACATCAGACATTATTCTAAGTGCTTGACATGAATTAACTCATTTGATCATGTTGATAGCGTTAGGGGATAGGTGGTATCATAATCCACATTTTATAGATTAAGAAACAGAGACACAGAGCTGCTGAATGATTTGCCCAAGTTTGCAAAGCCAGGAAGTGGAAGAGCTGGATTTAAACTCCGTTGGTCTGACTTAAATTAGTCCCTTTTAACCATGCACTAACTGGGCCATTGAGACGGGGTGGGGAGGGGTTGGGTGGCCACATGAGCACCGTAGAGAAAGTGTTAGAGCCCAGAAAGGACTCCAGACTTCCAACCTCACTGAGGACATCCCGACAGCCCTGTTCATATTTATTAAGATGTGAAAAGAAAATGGACAATTCTCTTATTGATTCAAAAAGAAAAATGTAAACATTTGAAGAGTCTTCATGAAAAGTCTGTTTGCTGCCCTGGCTTGGCAAGTCCCAGAAATGGGCTGCTCAGGAGCCTTGCAAGGTTGAAGAGGACACCCTGAAACATTTGAAGAGAATACGGCCTCCTTTCTCTATCGTCTGGTCACAGTTGGTCAAACTTCTTGTTTTAGAATCACAGATGCCCACCGTGGCCACCCTAAGCAGAAAAGGAATTTGTTGACAGATATCGTGGAGTCCACAGAATTGATAGCAAAGCTAGACAACCTGACCTGAAAAAGTAGGTAGGCCTCAAGGGGGATGAAGCAGCCAAACTGTGGCCAGAATTATACCAAAAGGAAAGTCTGGTTAGGTTCATAGTCCCCGAGGCTGCCACAAGCAGGGGGGACACGGCACGTGGAAGTCCCTCACTGCCACCACCCACGCAAATCTCAAGTCTTCAGGCTCCTCACGGAAACCCCCACCCGCAGCATCTGATTGGCTGAGGTTAGTCACGTGCTCTCTAGTTGCGGCTCAGCTGGGAGAGGGGCTTTTTTTTTTCTTTAATTCTGGTATAATTAATGTACAGTGTTATATTAGTTTCAGGTGTATAATATAGTGATTCAATAATTCTATACATTACTCAGTGTTCATCATGATAAGTGTATTCTTAATCTGTTTTCCCCTTCCCGCCACCCACCTCCCCTCTGGCAACCATCTGTTTCTTCCCTATAGTTAAGAGTCTGGTTTTTTGTTTGTCTCTTTTTTTCCCCTTTGTTCCTTTGTTTTGTTTCTTAAATTCTGCATGTGAGTGAAATCATACGGAGTTTGTCTTTCTCTGACTGACTTATTTCGTTAGCATAATACCCTCTAGTTCCAACCCTATTGTTGCAAATGGCGAGATTTCATTCCTTTTTATGACTGAATAATATTCCATTGAATACATATACCAGCTCTTCTTTATCCCTTCATCTACAGTGGACACTTGGGTCGTTTCCATATCTTGGCTATTGTAAATAATGCTTCAGTAAACATAGGGGTGCACGTATCTTTTCATTTTCTTCGGGTAGATATGCAGGAGTGGAATTACAGGATCATAGGGTATTTCTATTTTTTATTTTTTGAGGAACTTCCATACTGTTTTCCACAGTGGTTGCACCAGTTTGCATGCAAGGGGGACTTTTCTGAGCCTCTTTGGCTTCTGTAGTGGTGCAGATGTCCCTATTTTAGGGTTCCTTAAAATATTCTAGGTTCAAATGCTGGGCAGAATGGTGTATTTGCCATACAGATTTAAGGAAAATGCAATAATCGTCAAAAGTATGGAAATATATTATACTCAAGATGGAACACAGGAGAGTATGAACGAAGCTGGATGAGGACATGCTTTGATTCTCAGCTCTCCTACTAACTTACTGTGTGACCATGGGAAGGTCACTCACAATTTCGGAGCCTAAATTTCCGTGTTTGTAAAATGATAGTCAACACGGTATTTGCCTTCTGGATTTGTGGTGATTCCCAGAAAGGGTGAGAGCAGGGACATTCACAACATTTACAAGTTATACCTGAACATCTTACATACGAGTGTATATTCATTCTCCACTTCCACTAGAGGCAGAATTAGCAGGAAGAATGTCCCATAGTAGGAAAGGGGGGTCTTAAGTTGTGGTGAACCATGAGAGATGCAGGGCTGAATGATGCAGGAAACCCCCAAAATTACCTTCCCTGTTAACGTTTAGAGAAAAGTCCATTCACACCTTGTTCTAGCATACTTGAGAATATAACCCCTTAGGTACTTTTTTCCCTACAATTAACTGGATGGCCATGACCACTGGATGTTCCTTCTAGGTGTGTACTTTTCAAGATATCTTGCAAAAGTTTCCCTTTAGGAAGCTTCTCTTTGTTCTCGCATGATAGAGGCTTCTGAAGATAGGATTATACGTATAAAAAATGCCACCTGGCCCCAAAAATTCCACCACCCAAGACATCCACCAAAAGCACTCCTTATGGAATTAAGACATTCCCCTGTCTTTGCCTTCAGTTAATAGTAATTTAGCTAATATTTACTTGCCAATATTTACTGACTACTTGTTACATGCCTCATATGCATTGTCTTAGCGCTTGAACCAATTCTATGAAGTAAGTACCACCCTTTACAGAAGCAGAAGTTGAGTCTCAATGAGAGGATGTCGCTTGTTCAAAGTCATGCTTTAAACCCAGGTTTCTCTTACTCTAACCTTTAACCGCTACCTTTTGGACAATGTATTTGACAGGATGAGTGAGCAGCTGGGGTGCATGTGGTGAAGGTGTTGTGGGTGCATGTTCATGTGTTGGGAGGTGTGCATGTGAGGAGGATGTGGGGGGTGTGCATGTATGGGAGGGTATGACTGAAGGACCACGTATGGCCACACAGCTACAAGTGTGTGGGCAGGTGTACGTGTGTGGTGGGGTGTGGACATGCTCCGTGGTTAAGCCAGATTTCCTGCATACGGAGAACACAATAGGTTCCTAACATCATTGTAGAACTCTGAGATTCTGAGCTTTGAGGTGCAAATTGGAATTTAAACTTGCCATATGAGACTTTTGGAGGCCCTCCTAATTTTACTCATCCACTGGGAAGGCCACTGTACGTCCTTTCACCCAATCATCGTGAGATGCTCTCTATTGAAATATCCACTTCATCTTGCATCTCCAGCTAGTAGGGAAGAGCTTTTCTGATGATAACTTCTTTTCTACTAGGTTATGAAAATCAGAGTCCCAGAGAACTCAGGAGGTTTCCTGAAGTAGCCATCTCAGTAGCCTTAAATGAAGGATGGTGGTCAGACATTTTCACTTTGGATTCCACTTCTGAGGGAACCGCTGACTCAAGCTCCTCGGTGTCGATGCACCCATCCAGCTTTCCTGCTGGCTGGCTGGAAACGTAATTTCTGGAATAAGAAGTTTGGGCTTTTTGTCTTTTATCTTAATCCCTTAAGGTAAGAAATTGCGATATATCTACCCCTGACTTTTAAGAGAACGTAAGGACTCATTCATTAACAATAACAGAAGAATAGGGGCGCCTGAGTGGCTCAGTTGGTTAAGTGTCTGCCTTGAGCTCAAGTCATGGTCCCAGGGTCCTGGGATCGAGCCCCTCGTTAGGCTCCCTGCTCAGTGGGGAGTCTGCTTCTCCCTCTACCCCTCCCCCCTGCTCATGCTCTCTCTCTCTCAAATCAATCAATAAATAAAATCTTAAAAAACAGTAACAGAAGAATAGAAAGAAAGGAAAAGGAGAAAGGGAAAAAAGTGCCATCACGGGAGCATTTGCACCCATGGGGGCACCCTTATTTTTTAGGGACAAGAAACTTCTTTTTGGTCAATAATGCAGAGCAACTTTGGAGTTAGACAGACTTGGGTTTGAATCGGCCACTTTCTAACTTGGACAAAATACTTACCCTGAGTTTCATTTACTTTTCCTATAAAGTAGGATAATAATATGCATGCTTCTCAAACATTAATGTGCATATAAATCACCCAAAGATGTTGGTAAAATACAGATTCTGGGGGGGAATCTGTGAGTATTCACGTAAACACACGAGATCCCAAATTATTCTCTCCAAGTTGCAATAGGATCAGACCCTGATCGGCTTTCTCCTGGTTGCTGTAAACATCGTCATTTGATGTTGTGCAAGAACCAGACTATGGGAGGTTTGCCTAGCTGTTCTCTAGCAGTGGAAGATCAGGTCACAGGGTCTAGATTGTGAGGCCTATTTGACATTTGCTACTAAACTTTGTTTTTCCTAAGGACAAAGAATTCTTCTAGTGTTTTCTTATTTCAGAACAGTTCCCTTGACCCACTTCATGAAACTGATAAACAATCAGATATCCAGTCCCATTCATCCTGGAGCTGACTGGGACTACACAGGTACTTTCCACGGTTCCCTTTAGGTGCTTGTCCCTTATGGAGGTATGCACTCGTGCTTCATATTAAAGCTCTGGGAACACACAATCAGAGCGCAAAATGCTTCATGCAAATCAACAGCCATAAGATCTGTCAAGGCAGGCTCTTGACACACAGGAGCGAAGGAAAATGTATTTTGCATCCAAAATAATGAGCAATAATAATTCTATCATGGAATTTCTCCGATTTTCACCCTGATGGAATTAGCCAAGTTATATCATGCAAGAAAGTGTAGAGTAGGTATGTCTGTGATGATGTAATGATGACATCATTTTAAAAGTCAGTTATGAAACATATATAGTACCAATGGAACTTTTCAAAATCGATGGATTGCTTCATTAGGCAGCTTAACTTGACTTTAGATCCAATAGTTATACCTGTATCTTCCAAAACTATTATTGATAATAATAGCTAATACTCTTTACCATGTAACAAATACCATTTATAACATTAACTTATTTAACCAATTATTTCCACTTTCATGTGGAGATGTGTTGTTAAAGAGTGCACGTCTTCTTTGTACAGATTTCTATTTTCTCAGACATTTCAAAAAAAGGAAAAAATGAAATAAAATGTTCCTTTATATCGATCAACTCAAAAAGTACAGCTATAGCAAATAAGACATTTAATCTCTGTTATCTTGCAGGATATTATTTGACAAATATTTATTGAGCACCTAACCCGATCAAAGCATAGGTATAGATACTAAGAACATAGCACAGAGTAAGACAAACCGTCTTCCTGCCTTCAGGGAGCTGACATCCTAAAGCAAGCTAGAATTCAAGTTATAGGATTGTGACTATATAATACTATTATAATTATAATTTATAATAGTATAGAAGAACCACTATTATTTCCATGTTATAGATGAGGACAAGGCGAACTAAATCGGCCACATATGGTAGGGTAGATTCAAACTCAGGTCTGGCTTAAACTCTCTAAGAAACATGTTTTTCTCCTATAAAAAGAAAAATAATACTTATTTTACAGTATAACTGTGTTGGAAGAGATAGTAAAATATCTGGCACACACACAGGAGCTCCTCAATAAATTATAATTTGTAGTAAGAGGAAAATGATTCATAAACTTGAGTGTGCACCCTGTGTTTTTCATCACCTTCAAAATGGAACAGCTCTTTTAATGAGGAAACTTCTCAAAAGTTCTCCCCATGTAACTCTCTTTGGGGGATTTAAGATACATTTTTCCATTATATAACTTTAACTTACCAACAGGACCGAATTCTACTCAGAAATCATTAGCATGTATGGAGCTCGACAGTGTTTGTGAAGATAGCATTTAATTGTGTTCTACCCATTTAAAGCATCCATCTTAGCCTTCCTGAGATATAGGCATAGTAACCCCCGATTTTATGAATGAGGAAACCAGGTTTACAGAGGTTAAATAACCTGCCCTAGGCCACACAGCTTGTGAGTGGTGGATTCATGGCTTCAACCCAATACGTGGAGACCAAAACTATTATTTATACAGAATTGCTTTCTATATGACACACAAATAAAGCCTTCCAGGATTTACCAACAACTTCTCCCTCAGAACACAGAGAATGCATTGATACTGATCTTTCTCTTTTCGCTGAAGAATGAGGAAATAATCAATACTCAATGGTCTATTATTTGCTTTTTGGGTGCTGGCCAAGGTAAACACTACTATGTCCTATGCTCCAGGAGAGACAAAACCAAGGAGACAACATCTGTAATTTCAAGGAGGTTTTTGTCTACTTAGGTGGAGAAACATTTGTTTCTGGGACAAATGTAATAGAGATTATGACCTTAATTTTTTGAGGGCCCAGTTCCTATACTTAATAACTTTAACGATAAACATTTTAGAGCTTTAGTATATGCCAGGAACTTCCAATGCTTTGTCATCCTCAGAAAAACACCACTAGGTGGGTGCTCCCCTTATGACCACTTTGAGCTGAGATACCTGAAGCTTAAAGAGATGAGTAAATCGCCCTTGCTTTATCTGCCTACTAAGCAGCTGAGCTGGAATTTGAACTCAGCAGCATTTCTTTGCTAATATTCCTTTGGCTTTAGTCAATTATACAGTTTCCCAAATCAAAATTGCAATATTAAGGTGAACACAAGGTATAATAATTGAGACATTATAAATTGTCTCTCTTGCATGCAGTTTGCAAAAACCTGTGCTGAGAACTTTTTTTTTTTTTAAGATTTTATTTATTTATTTGACAGAGAGAGAGATAGCGAGAGCAGGAACACAAGCAGGGGGAGTGGGAGAGCGAGAAGCAGGCTTCCCTCCAAGCAGGGAGCCCGATGTGCTGAGAACTTTATCTGCATTGTTCTCACAGCAAACTCCATGAGGTTGGCTATTATTATTATTATTATTATTATTATTATTATTGCTGTTTCCATGAAGCTTGGTCTTTGCTCAGGTTGTGAGGTTGGGGTTCTAATACCAACCATGCTACAGATACGGAAGGTAAGTCCTCTGCGGATCCACAATCTGAAAGCAGCTCTAGGACCTACACCAAATTTAGTCAAAGCTTTGAAGCACAAAACTATATTACCATTTAATATATTTGAAAGAATTTTGTGTTTTTCAGTGGTGAAACCAGCTATTGTCCTTCCAAGGACTTTTCCACTATTCCCTCATCACATATGCTCACACACATGCACACGCATGGGTGCACACGTGCACACATACACACACATAACCACACTTTGTCATCTGCGGTGGCTTGGTGTGAGGGCTGGAATATAATTATCCCGTCAGGACTTGGTAAGATTTCCCAGAACCAAACAGAGGGCCTGGGCCTGTCTCAGTAATGATGGTGGGCATTTATGAGATGCTTCAACATCTCTCATTAGTAATTCCCAGCAGGAACCCCGGGCAGGATGACTCACAGAGGCTAAGTAATGAGCTAGGGATGAGGCCCAGTTAGGAAGAGTGTTTCTGGGCTGGGCTCAAAGTAGTCACGTTGAATTTAGCTGCACCTTGTCAAGGATGGATAAGTTTCCGAGAACTAATCTTCTTCCCTCTGCCATCCAGTATAAAAATTACTGGGGACTTTCTCCACTGGACATGAGAAACCAATTTTCCTGAAATAAGAATGTTCTCGCCCGCCGTTATGCCACTAACAACTGCCTACACTTCCAAGCGTTTACTTGGAGTTTATAAGGCAACACAGTGCTAAACTCATATGAAAATCTAGAAAATATAAAATCATTGCCCTTTCTTTTTGGGTGCACCTGCAGAGAGAGAGAGAAAAGAAAGCACAAGGAAGGGGGATAACTCAATATCTGACTTAACAGAAGAGTTATTTATTGACCATTCACTATGTGCCAAGCACCTGCCAGAAGCAAGGTACACAATGGTGGACTAAATGCATCTTGTATTTGGAGCTATTCTTTT
Source organism: Neomonachus schauinslandi (assembly GCF_002201575.2). NCBI lineage: Eukaryota > Metazoa > Chordata > Mammalia > Carnivora > Phocidae > Neomonachus > Neomonachus schauinslandi. The sequence continues at coordinate 130,279,705 of NC_058412.1, read as the reverse complement.
TTTAACCACCATTAGCACATAAAGCAATGTTCTTTCACACAGCCCCACACAAACTGATCCCATATTCGCCCCTCTTTGTGATATTCCCACTTAAGGAACATTCCCAATATTCTGAGATGGTCTTGGTTTAACAAAAGGCGATGTAAAATGCATGATGTAGATGGATGTATATAATAAGGGCTAGAATCAGAAAAATCTGGGGTCTGAATCCCACATGAGCCACACGTGACATTGGGCTTAACTCTCTAAGCTTCCGTCTTACTGATTCATTTATTTTTGTCATTGGGCTGAACTCAATGGGAAAACTTTCGTACAATGTCTAGCTTAAGTGCCCTATCATAACCTCTAGAAAGCTCTCATTTGTACATTATATAAGATGTATATATTACATATAGTATTTAATCTATAGTATGTGATATGTAATGCGTATATATAGGGATATCTATACAAATATAATGCATTATACCAATTACATTGTAAAAGTAGATATAATAATTAATATAATACATTATATTGATATAGTTATTTTTATTAACATTAGCAATCATCAACATCTCAGGACAAATCTGAAATGACAGAGTTCAAGCTCAATGTGGACTGCTAAAGGTTTTCAAGAAACAAACTAGAGGTTTAGAATAAACTCACTAGGGAAGTTACCAAAACTAGGGTCAAAAAAGGCCCGGTCACGTGACTGGGGAGCCGGAAGAGAAAACAACTTGGCTGGTCTTAGTTCCTGTGCCGGGTCAGAATAACAGACCACGAATTACTCTAACACAATCAACAAAAATTTCCAACTTCTCTTCCTGAATTAGTAGAACAAGTTCTACTCTGGCCAGCCCCGATGACTCTAGAAATTGTGTGCGTGCGTGTGTGTGGCCCCGCGCTTGCCTAGGATGGACTTTGTAGGGGTGGGTGGGGCTGGTGGGGCCCGGCGGCTGGAAGCTGCACGTGCGCATCTTTGCACAAAAAGAGAGGGGGCCGGTGGACGTGGGAGAGGTAGCCCAGCCTCCACCGCAAGCCTCGCTTTCACCGCATTCCCTAACTACCCAAAGGGATAACAACAACTGTATGGAGTGCTGACTCCCGACTAGGCTCTGCTGTTGGCGCTTTACCTACTGTAATCCATTAAATCTTCCTAACAACCAAGAAATGGAGCAGCCAGGGAGGAAACTACAAACCCAACTGTCTAGCCTGGCCCAAGTGAAGACCCGAAGGTGAAATGCCCTCTTTGGATGCATTTCACTTGTCTCCAACACCCCACCTTGGGAGGCGCAGAAAGCCAACCTTCCTCCAAAAAGAGTTCGGTCCAGGCTGGCAAGCACTGGCTTCCGGGAGGTGCGCGGACTCCGGAGCCCCCGGCAGGCGCCGGCAGCCTTCCCGGGGCCGCACTCGGAGACCTCGCCCGCCCGGCTGCGCGATTGTGCAAGCGCGGGGCTGCGGCGGCGGCCGCCACTGCCCGCTCCTGCCCGCCGGGGCAGGGCGGGGAGGCGCGCTGGGCGCACACCCGGTGAACTCCGGGTGGAGTCCGCCGCGCTCCCGCCCGGGGAGCCGCGCACCCGCCACCTGAAGACCGGGCGCCCTCGCTCACCTCGCTGACTCCATCCTATTTCCACCCCCAGCCCTGCCCCCCACCCCCCGCCCCGGGTCCCGCGTCCCTCCGGGCCAGGCCAGCCAGGGCCCACTCCGCCCTACTCAGTGTGCTCATTGGCCACCCAGGGCCTGCCCTGTCTCCATAAATACATGGTCCCTGGGCATGGAGAGGGATAGGAGGAAACCGCAGCGCCTAGCAGCATCTCTCTACCCTCCTTGACACCTCCACTTCGCGGCTCCAGACCAGAAAGTCAGCCTCGCAGACCCACGGGCGGATCCATATTCCTTCCCTTCCTCTTCCAAGAGACACCCAACCCCCAGAGGCACCCCTCCAGCTCCTGGGGCCAGCGCTCGGCCGGCACCCGCGCCCTGAGGCCCCCGCACGGGGCAGCGCCGAGCATCCTTGCTCCAGGTCCTTTCTTCTCTCTGCTCCTCTGCCGCCCCCTCCATCGCACCTGCTGGCCCTCTTTGCCCCTCTCTCCCAGAATCGTCAAACCCCCAGATCCCGCCGGCGCCTCTCTAGCAAAGTCGCATTTCCCGGTCCCCGCGCACTCCCACGAGCCCGGTGTCCCCCGCCGCCATGAGCTCCCCCATCAGCAAGAGCCGCTCCCTTGTCGCCTTCCTCCAGCAGCTGCGCCACCTGGGGCAGCCACCCAGACCGGTGACGTCTGCGGTGTGTGCACCCCCTCGGCCGCGGGAGGTGCCCCTCTGCCCGCTGATGGAACCGCGCGAGGCGCAGAACGCGGCCGCCCTGCCGGGCCCCACCAACTGGCCGCTGCTGGGCAGCCTGCTGGAGATTCTCTGGAAAGGGGGCCTCAAGAAACAGCACGACACGCTGGTAAATGCCTCGTCGCGCCCCAATTCCCTCTCCCCTCCCTGCCCTGCGTGCGTTCTAAACCCTCGGCGAGGCGCGCGGCCCGGGCGCACAGGGCGCTCGAGGGTGGGGGCAGCTGCGGCCCCGGGAGGCGGGAGGCGGGAGGCGGGAGGAGCGCTCCCGGGACTGCGAGGGATGCGCGCTGACTTGGTCCGGCTCGCGGCAGGCGGAGTACCACAGGAAGTATGGCAAGATTTTCCGCATGAAGTTGGGTTCCTTCGACTCGGTGCACCTGGGCTCGCCGTGCCTGCTGGAAGCGCTGTACCGCACGGAGAGCGCGTACCCCCAGCGGCTGGAGATCAAGCCCTGGAAGGCTTATCGCGACTACCGCAAGGAGGGCTACGGGCTGCTGATCCTGTGAGTCCAGGAGGCAGGATGGGGGCCGGCGTCTGGGCTCCATGAGCTTGGAAATTGGGAGAGGGTTTTCAGCGGTGGTACCCTCCGTATGCTGGGGGAACACGAAAGGCTCTACCCGGCGTAGTCTCGAACTCTTGCCTAGATCAGAGTGGGCTGAGAAGAGGTGTGCACCCAACACCTGCCTTTTCTCCGGTAACTGGGCAGGGCTGTGCCTTTTTAAAGAAAGGCCCAAAGCGTTATCCAAATTGTGGTGTTCAGACTCTTGGGCGGGTCGAGGTTCGGAAGTTAGCGTGCCAGGCCAACGTATTATATACAAAATTATCCCTTACGATTGTCTGTAATCCCCTCTTGTGAGCTCAAACGCCAGAAATTAACTTCTTTTGCTTTTGACAGCTACCTTCCTATCTGGAGGGGACCCATTCCCCTCCAGAAAGATCCAAGTCTAGTCAGAAAGGTGGGATGAGGAGGGACATCAAGGTCTCATTCTTTTAGATAGGTAAATGCCATTATGTGATGAGATTCCTCTGCTTTTTCATTGTTAGCATTTAACAAGTTAGCACTTTTTTTTTTTTAACTTCCAAATTGTAACGCCTAATAGTTGTATTTTTCAGGATATAATCATTGGAATTAAAAGCCATAGTAATGTGTGGTGCATCACAGGCTGTGTGGTCTACTATGGGGTGAGGGAAGAAGGTGGATGATTAGAACAGGCTTTTACAGCTCCAGTGAACCTCTGACTGTGTATTATTTGGAGGTAATGATAGAATTCTAGGGTTGCGGTGTTTTGTGAATGTGACTTTCAGCCCAAGTCAATGGATTAAGAGAAGAGAAAATTTTTTCTCAAACAGATCTGGGTTGCTGGTGAAGGGGATGTTTGGGTGCCCACTCTTACTGCTGAGAATTGAGGCATCTGGCCTCCCAGGTCAGCCCCAGCAAGGGCACCTCAAAAGCCCTGAACCCCAATTACCTGGACTTCACCTTCCTGGCGTCATCTTTGGCTGGGAGGAAAGGTGGTTTCATTCGGTTGTCAAACCAGCCCCCAATATTCCAATGCTGACATTCTCTGGGAGGTTGGTGGCATGCTTCTCAGTGTTCATTTGATTATAGAGTTCACAAAGTGGCAGAGCTGGGGGGCGTCTTTGCTTCTCCCTTCTTTCCCTTTCAGTTTGCTCTAAATACAATTCTGCTTCCCTCCCAGGGAAGGAGAGGACTGGCAGAGGGTCCGGAGTGCTTTTCAGAAAAAACTAATGAAACCAGTAGAAATTATGAAGCTGGACAACAAAATCAACGAGGTTTGCAGGCTGGGAGCCTGGGGAGGGAGAGATGTTTATGGAACTTCAAGTCATAGCTATAAAGTGCAGGCAATTTGATGGTTCAGGGGTCTTCCTTTTCTCCCCACTCCTCCTCCCCCAAACCCTTATTCCTCTTTCCTTCACTCTCTTGTAAAGTAACATCTCAATAAGGGAGTGATTACAAGCAGAGACTTTGGTATTCCTCAGCCTTGGCTTTGAACCTCAGCCCTCCACCCCCTAGGTCTGTAACCTGACTCTTCCCTTAACTTCCCTAAGCTTCACTTTCCCAATATATACATTGGGAAATACACGACAGTTACCACCCCGCAAATTTGCTGGGAGGATTAAATGAGATAATGCTTATGAAAGTCCTCGGTCATGCCATTTGAATAGGAGTCTTCAAGCCAGAGAAGGTGGAGAAAGGCATTCAGGAAGAGAGAATAGCTTGCTGAAAATAGAGATAGCACGGAGTGTTCAGAGAATAGTACATTCAGAGCAGCTGAGGCGAGGCTCTCTCTGAAACGATGCTGGACAGAGGGCAGAGCTTAATGTTTTTGGACTATGATAAGGCCTTTAGACATTATCCTTTAGTCAACAGAGGGCCAAAGAGGGAGAGATTTAAGCATACAGTGTTCTCTTTACTCCTGATCACTTAGGGTGTTTGTTTTGAACTGAACTTGGACCCAGATAGGATCATATAGGTGCAGATTACAAACCCAGAAGGTTTCAGGGGCCAGGTAATTCATATAAATGTGTAAGGAAGGCCCAGCAGGGATTTTAACAAACAGAACAGTGCATGCCCTTTCTAGAAGGGACAGCTGCCCCAGTTCCAGCAAATGACTACCACGTGGGAATGCAGACCCAGTGTCTCCAGATTTTGTCATTATTATTATTATTATTACTATTATTATTCTTATTATAAAATTCCATATGTTTATGTGAAGTTTCTGGAGTTTTTTGATGGTAACAATTTCAAAGTCCTTTTTAATGCACTATGTGGACAAAATGCCCATTGGTTACATGGATGGGCTTTGTAGTCATACCTACCTTGTTCCAGGCCCCAGCATGGCCACTTTCCAGCTACGTGTCCAAGGGCGAGCACCTGAGCCCCGCTGGAAGCCCGTTCTCCCCTCTGTTAGGGAGGAAATGGGAGTAATGATAGTACTTTCTACCTCACCGCGTTGTTGTGAGGATCAGCTAAGATAACACACTCCATAGTACTTGGTACAATACAAGCCTTGTTAAATGTGAGGCGTTAGTCATCTAAAACCCTGATTTGGGCAGTTGGCGTCTAGAGACCTTATGTAACTTGTCACACGTCACAGAGCTATTTAGTGAAGGAGCTGTGTCCCAAATGTGCAGGTTTTTCTGCTTCCAAGTTCAACACGCCTAACACAATACCAGCCAGTAAGGAGATGTTTGCTGGCCCAGATATGGAAGCGGCAGACCTCATGGTGTTTGACAGGTTATGCCAACAGACACTTGGCTGATTGCTCCTTCATGGTTTAGTCCCCAGTCTGATTAGAAGAAATGTTTTCCTTTTCTTAAATTTAGATCAAAAGCTGAAACAGAAGCTTTAGGGTGGTTTCGGGAAAAGCTGAGAACATAACCCCTGGACGAGGTCGTTAGGGCAGAAGGTGAGCCCCCAGGGAGAATATATAATTAGTGTTGCTTCAGAATTAATAACATCACGGGCAGTGAATATACAAGGTAGCAAAACCTGAGGTTAGCTTACGGAGCCTTTAAACTTTTGTTTTCCTTCAATGACTGAAATATATCTTCTGTGGTTTCTTTCTTCTAAGGTCTTGGCTGATTTTATGGGTAGAATAGATGAGCTCTGTGATGAGAGGGGGCATATTGAAGACTTATACAGCGAGCTGAACAAATGGTCATTTGAAAGTAAGTTGTCTTCACGGTCTTGTTCGTTTGATTTCCTAGTGGCTCTGTTAAAAACTCTTCTATAATCATATACTGTCAGTGACAACAAAGAGCTGTTCATGCAGCCTTTTCATGCTTTCGGGCACTCAGGTTATGCTTTGCACTATGGGTTGTTTATGTAGTCATTCAACAAACGTTTATTGAACACCTGCTATGTGCCCAGGAGTATGCTTGGTACTAGGCACACAGCAGGGAACAAAACAAGCAACGTCTGTGTTCCCATGGAGCTTAGAGTCTAGTAGGGTTGACGATCAACAAGTAAACACACTTTAAAATATATATTTTGACAAGGGGTAAGGAATTCAAGAAAGAACCTAAGCTCCTAGATGAGGCAAGTCTGTTTTGGGAAGGAGACAGTTGAGGTGAGACCTAAAGGAATAAGCCACAGGGCATCTGTGGGGAAGATCGTTCCAGAATGTGGAGACAGGGAGGGCAAATACGCCGAGGTGGAAGTATGAGTGATGTCTCGGACCATAGGGGTGGATGATAGGGGAAGGGAAAAGAGGGGCTGAGGAAGACCAAGCCAGGGGCTGTAGGTTCTGGCCAGAACTTGAGCTTTTAGTTTGAGTCAGGTGGGGAGCCATGGAGAGTTTCAAACAGAAGAGGGGATGATCCCTTTCTTTGAGGAACACTCTAGGAACAAAAAGCAGAGCTCCGCCTGGACCAGGACACTGCCCAGTGGGGATACAGGCAAGGAAGCTGTTTCCATAGAATGGGTAGGCACCTGACTGAGGAGGTTCGAGGCTGTAGGAGAATCCGAGAGAGCTGCCTCAGCTGAGCTTGGTCAGGGGGTGCTTCACAGTGGTGGGGCCATATCAGCTGAGGCCTGTTAGATGAGTAGGAGTTCACCAGGTGAAGGTCAATGAAGGAGCAGAGAAGATTCTGTTGAAGGAACAGGAAGATGTTCAGAATGACCAGAGCATGACCAACATAGTGAGGGCAGAGGATGGGAGGAAGGCAGTGGCCAACCCATGTAAACTAGGGATGGGAATTTGGTTTTGAGCTTGGGAGTACCTGGGAGTGATACAGAATGCTTTTAACCGGAAGGAGCCTTGGACCGATTTTCTGGAAGGATCACTCTGGCTGCTCATGTGAGGGATTGGAGAGGGCACTCCAGGATGGAGGCTTTTGTCGTGACCTGTCTCCCCCAACTGCTGAGCCTCACTTTAAAGATAGAGACCATTTGACTATCTTAGCACATTAGAAAGCTCCATGCAAAGAAGAAACCCACAGAAGGTGTTAAGGGAAAGGGGAGTAGAATAAAGTGAGGGAATGAATGTTTACAGAGGAGAAACAAGTGTATGTTTTGGAAACTGTCCACTGGAAATACCCAAATGAAGGAGTATTGAATGCATGTCTTTGCAAGTCAAAGAAGATTGGACTGTGGTGGCTTAAAAATTATTGTTCCAGTGTTATGAGAAGTCTCGAGGAGAGCAGTCTGCAGCTAGCACTCAACGATGTCACTGGGGGCTCTCCATCTTTTTGCTCATCCATCCTTAGCTGGTTGGCTTGTTGCAAAATGGCCACCGCCCCTCCTGGTCTCACCTCTGCACTCTAGGCAAAAACAAGAAGGAAAGAGGGAGGAGCTAAGACAGCTGTACTTGCCCCTTTTATTAAGAAAGCAAAGGAGTATTTTCCTTAAGCCTCATTGGCCAGACCTGGGCCATGTGGCTTCTCAGGCTGCTGCAGGAAGCCTGGGGAATCAGGGAACAGGATTGTCACCAGAGTCTTAGATCAATCCAGATTCATTGCCCGAGGACTGATACATTGACACTCTAAATAAAATTGGGGATCTCTTAGGGAAGAAATGGGAGAGAATGAGTATTGGGTAGGCCATTTACAGTGTCTGTTACACATGGTGTCAATGATAAACTCTGACAAAAGCAAGGCATTGCAGGAGACATTCAATTCTGTATAAAAATGGCTGTATTTTCACCGTGGCATTTCTGACCCAGAGGTTCTGCAGCGGATGGGTCAGTGGATGTGGAGACAATTTCTAGAAAGTGAGAAGAGTATCATGCCCCTTTCTCTCAGATTTTTTGCCTTTCCTCTGTTCTTGGAAAAGACCTTGCTCTTACAAAAGATAGAATCAAGCCTTTAATAGCCCGCTACTCCCAGACTACGGTGCCGCTGTGATTGTGTAACTCTTGATTATTTTAAATGACAGGCATCTGCCTTGTGCTCTATGAGAAGAGATTTGGACTCCTTCAGAAGAATGCCGGGGATGAAGCTTTGAACTTCATCATGGCCATCAAAACAGTAAGCATCCCCTTGAAGATAGCAATTTTCCCAATTTTCAGAACTTAACAAAGGTGCATCCCATTTCCCCAGGAGGGGCACACACACCTATTTTATTACACTAGTTAAGTGTTACTTTCAATGTGTCATGTGTTTTCATGTACATATGTGCATGTATGCTCATAAACCAGGAATCACACTACATAATCATTTAGGCAAGTTTAAATAGGTGTTTCAATTAAAGGTCAGTCAGTTAAAATACTATTTGAAAAAGAGTCTGAAAATTTTCCGATGTAATATTTTTGAATCGTGTCGACCACACATGGATGTGATAGATGCCATGAAACTGGTGTAGAAAATGGCGAACGTTGGGAAATTAATGGAAATGGAAGTCTCTATGAAAGTGGTGGCTTTCCTTCTTTCTTCTTCTTTTTAAATATGGAGGTCCTAAGATCACATATTTTATTAAACACATCCAGTGGGAAATCATCCCAAAGATCATTTTCATTGTGCCACCGGGGTGGGGGAGGGCTCCGCGTCCAGCACTGGGGGGAGAGTTCCTGCCTTTGTGGAAGCAGAGGGTGCGGGTCGTGTAGAATGCTCCTCTCCCATGTGAAGGCTCCTCTCCAGTTGTCTTTGAGAGAGGTAGAAACCGGAATGAAAAGGCATTGTGTTCCTCACAGATGATGAGCACGTTTGGGAGGATGATGGTAACCCCGGTCGAGCTGCACAAGAGCCTCAATACCAAGGTGTGGCAGGCCCACACACTGGCCTGGGACACCATTTTCAAATCAGGTAATGCGGCCACACACCCCCGTAGCCCTTTCTCTGGCGCTGCTGCCAAAAGTCTGGAATGATCTTCTTGACCTGACAACCTTGATCCTTTGATGGAGTTGTGCCTCCTGATTGTTTTGGCTTTGTAAACACAAGTTTAGAATCGCCCTGGCATAGGCAAATTCTAAGGAAAAGACAGCTTTGCGTAGTCTTTGGGAGCTGGGAGAGGTTAAAAGCAAGAGCTTTGGAGTCAGAGATACCTGGGTTCAAATCCCAGCTCTGTCAACGGTGTAGCACGTTGGCCAAATGTGCTATAACTCTTTCATCCTCAGTAGTCTTGTGTCGAAAATGGGCTAATAACAACAATAATAATAATACTTACCTCGATGCAGCTGTATCTAGGTCTAATATAGATAATGTAAAAACCTGGCTAATCTCAATACCCAATGGATCAGAGCTATTTCTGCTACATTATCAGGGGAATGCTGTGAGTATTGTTCTATGAGTTACCAATAGGTACTAGCAGGAGGATCCATATCATATCATACCATGTCATATCTTTTATACACACACATAAACATGTACTCAGTTAATTCTCACCAAAAACCCTGTAAAGTAGGTCCTTCTATTAGCCCTGAGTGACAGAACTGAGGCACAAAAAAGTAACTTTGTCAGGATCCCATGCTAGATGATGGCAAAAGCCAGGGTTTGAAGCCAGACAGGACTCTCAAAGGTCTAGCTCTAACTGCTGTACCACTTACGGTCCTCATGATTACTGTCAACCTCACTGTTATTATTATTCTGGTGGTGGCTTGCCTAGTGGATTGAAATAAGGAGACACATGTCTAGAATGTGTCCAGAAATTTCTGCTACCTTTGCCAGCATGCACGAAGCACGGCACTTGAGTGTGTGTGTGTGCACGTGTGTTTATGTTTGATAACGTTGGGGGAGGTTCTCTCCTCCCCTACCGCCCAGATCTGGGAGCCAAGTCCCACACTGCCCGTATTCGTGACCAAACCAGCCAGACACCTGGCTCTGGGTGCGAGTTCTGATTCTGAAGGTGGACCCAAATCCCATCTATGTCCCGTGACGATCTCTTCCAAACTCTGAGCTCTTACCACTCGAAATGTGCCCTGCAGAGCAGAAACAGCGCCTGGGAGCTTGTAAGAAATGCAGATTTCCAGGCCCCGCCCCAGACCCCTGATTCAGAATCTGCATTTTGGCAAGATGCCCGGGGGATTCTTTGGCAAGTTAAAATTTGAGGAGCCCTGCTCCTGTGGGCACCGATCAATCCTTGGTGACGGAACAACAAGGCAACGTTAACTCATTGAAGAAATGGTCAGTGTCCCCCCCCAAAAAAGGCCCTGAAGATGTCACGGGGAGGACTTTGTCTGGGGTTCTCTTGCATTCTTTCGCGTCCTGATCGTCCCCTGACTTCCTTTCTCCAATAGTCAAGTCTTGTATTGACAACCGCTTAGAGAAACATTCTGAGCAGCCCAGCACGGATTTCCTCTGTGATATTTATCACCACAATCAGCTTTCCAAGAAAGAATTGTATGCGGCCGTCACAGAGCTCCAGCTGGCCGCCGTGGAAACGGTAAGGGGCCTGATGTCCGTTTGCTAAACGAATGGGGTGAAAAATCTTTTTCATTCAGCTCACTCATTCCACAAGGATTAACTGAGCACTGGCTTAGCAAAAATGGTAAGTCTCCTACGAGATGCTGCGGAAGACCCAGGACACAGTCTCGGTCCTTAAACAGGTGATAGGAGGTGAATTCATGCGCTCCAGCAGGGGGACAATCAAGTGTCATATTAAAGACACAAGCTGCTATGGGAATTCAGAGGCAGTAAAATGCCACACCATAGAAAGATTTTTAAAAATTGAATATGTTCTAAAAGGTTGTGCACGTTACCCCGAAGTGCCTGACTGTGGTTGTTACTCTAAAAATATTGGCATGCTCTCTGCCAGTCCGATTATTTTTTTCAGATTAAAAACATAAGCATAGTGAGTCCGGAGAAAACTTGATTTTGACTTACATGGAACAACCTATCTGAAATACCAAAATTCCGTCCCCAGTGTGCTTGATACTCCTGGTAGGTACACAACCCAGCCAGACTCCAAACACAAATTCTGACAGGTGTTCAGGTGGGTTTGATTGTCTTCGATCCATTCTCTGCACCATCACTGGAGGGACGTGTAGTAATATTCCTCATGGCCCAAAGGTTCACACACCTGTGATCTCTAAGAAGAATGTGTCCCAGTTCATTTCTTTCCCACGTTTCCCCTTTCTTTCGTGTTTCTCGTCCAAAGAAAAAGTAGGGTTTTCTACATCAGGGAGAACAGCAAAGTTATCATTTCTCCTCACGCTCCAGAAGGCTGTTAAAAGGAAGAATTCATCTTGCTCACTGTCATACTGAGTCACTTAGCCTAAGAGGCTCCCTAGAGTGATAAAAGTAAAGCTTCACCCATTATCTTTTTTTTTCAGCTGGAATGTGAGTTCGTTGAGGGAGATGACTTGGTTTTGTCCGCTGCTGTATACCTAGGATGTAGAATAGTACTTAGCATAAAGTAGGTGCTCAACGAATACTTGATGAATAAATGAAAGGATTCAGAAACTACTGAGTGCCTACTATGTGCTTGGCACTCTTCTAGGTGCTTGAGGGACCACCATGAACCAGAGACCAAGGTCTTGGCCTTCATGGAACTTAACTGCGGGGAGGCAAGACCAACCAGAAACATGTAGACACACCAATAAATGGGATCTTTGCAATTAGTGGTAGGAGACATGGAGGAAACCATCTGAGTGATGGGATAGAAGGAGAATGGAGAGGGGGCAGGGTTCCCTCTCTTCCTGGGACTGAAATGATGAGAGAGAGCCAGCCAGGGGAAAGATGTGGTGGAAGAGCTCTCCAGGTAGAGAGAACAGCATGTGCAAGGGCCCTGGAGCAGAAAGAGGGTGGGAGCTGGAGACCTAGCCAATGTGGTCAGGTTGATGTTGGAGAAGTCAAGGGGCCATATTAACCAGAAGCCTTAGTAAGCCATCTGGATTTTATTACACCTGTGATGGAAAGCCTTTGGGGTATTATAAGCAAGGAAGTAGCCTGATCAAATTTATGTTTTGAAGGGAGGGCTCTGGCTGGTGGAGTGAAAGAAGGTTCTAGAAGAGGAAGGGCAAAAGCCGGGAGGCCAGCTGCGAGATGAATCTCCTCCACGGAGGTCAAGCCAGGATAGTTAGTGCCTGTGAGGTTTCCCAGGCCATTTTCAGCCCCTGCAGTTACCCTAAAAGGCCCAGGCTGTCTTAAAGTCTTTGGTGAAAGCTACAGTTATCTGCCTTTTGGAAACTCTATTTGGTACTTGCGGTAAGGGACCCGCTGATATGGTTAAATGTTTCTTTTTTAGTCCTGGCAATTCTGGAAGTCACTTTTGGAAAATCAGAGAAATTTGAAAGTGTATCTAATTTGGTGGCTACACCCTCTTCCTGTTTTGTAAATTGGACTCTTGTAATAATGCCGTCCACTGTTTATTTGCAGCTGAGGCTGCCAGTCTTCTGACATGAAGAAGCCTGCCTTGGAGGCATCTTCTTCCCAAAATAGTAAATTCCATTGGCTCCGAATCGTCTCGCACTTTGCTCATCTATGTCAGTGGCACATGACACTTAGCAAAAGCGTCTTCGTGTCTGCAATGACCATTTTTACAGGAATATTTGGCTTACATTAACTTAAAAAAAAAAAAGCCTAAAAACAAATACATATGACTACCAGTGGTGAATATTATGAAACTAAAAGCTACACTGGCTGTTTCAGCCAATATTTTTTCTCTTCTGCTGAAAGGAAGTAAAGCATGCCGCTAAAAAGACCATGAGCCTTCGTCAGAAACTGTGGCCAGTTCCTTGAAATACTCAACGCAATGCTAGAATGTCTTATTTTGGTGTTGGCACCCTCCTGCAAGGGCTCTTTGCATGTGGCTGGAACCCAGGGTTCATAGATAACTTTTTAGGATGTGGCAAAACAAACAAACAACCCTCTTTTTTTAAATTCCAGAAATACAGTTTCTTGTGCATTTACACTATAAAATTAAAAAAGAAAAAACTTATTAGCAACGCTGCCAGGATCTCTATCCCTCTTTCCCCACCCAAGTATTCTATCCATTTTCTATATTATACAATTTTTGATCAAACGCTTTTTTATTTTGAGATAATTATAGATTCACGTGCAGTTCTAAGGAAAAGTAGAGAAGAGTCCCTTGGATCCTTCCTGCAGCTTCCCCCAATGGTAACATCTTGCAACAATAAAATCTTATCACAACCTGGAAATTGACACAGATACAATCCTAACCAGCTTGCTTTCCTTTCATCAGCTCTACATGGTTTCTTTGTGTTCAAACAATTTTTTTATCAAACTGAATTTTAAGTGTCCTAATGCAGCTGATTATTTCAAAGAGTCTACATTGATTAAGCTATCCTTAACTGGCATTATTTTCTAAAATAAATCTGACTTTTCATATGCTGTATTTGTGTAACGCACAGCAAATAAGGACACGTGAAAAAGTCTCACCAATACATTTGCAGAGCAAGGTGGTAGGCATCAGTTTTTGTTCAGCTCATGATGGTTTTAAGGCAATTTATTTGCAGAAACTCAGGTTTATGTCCATTTGCCTTTCAGACAGCAAACAGCTTAATGTGGGTTCTCTACAATTTATCCCGTAATCCCTATGTGCAACAAAAGCTTCTTAAGGAAATTCAGAGTATATTGCCTGAGAATCGGATGCCACGGGCAGAGGATTTGAGGAATATGCCATATTTAAAAGCCTGTCTGAAAGAATCTATGAGGTGAGAACACATGCCTAAGCCAACATGAATATGCTGGGAAGCCATTCTCTTAAAGACACAATGAGGGGTCTCCACGCCCACAGACAGCACCCACAGTTGACTCAGAAACACTTATCAAACTGCAAAAAAAAAGAGCCTTAAGACCATATTCTTTTACTATTATTCATTTCCTAAATCATTTGGGCAAATTCTATTAAATCTCTGGAAAGTCAGTGTCCTCCCTTTCAATCGGTAATAATAATAGTCTAATGAATGCTGTAAGCACTAAGTAAGATTAGGGGCATAATTGAAGGATATGAGAAGAAGTTCAGCAAGAAAACTATATTATTATTTGATAAGACAAAGAGACATCTTTGTTTTTGAGCCTCTGGTATAAAATGTTCTCTGAAAATTCTTTTTATACACTTTCTGGAAAACAAAACTCACAACATTCTAGCATTAGGAAAGAAATAGCTTTCACTTCAGGAAGGGCAGATAGGAGAAACCTAGAACAAAAGTCAAACTTAAGCGTGACACAGGAAACACACACATTTGAAGTCCAGAAAGAAACAGGAGAAAACCACTATTAACAGCTACTAAGCAGTTACTGGGAAGTTAACCAACACAATAAGGAAGAAAAACAGGAGATATAAATTTCAGGAAGAGAGAGACAGACCTTCTTGGGACGCCTGGGGAGCTCAGTCGGTTAGGTGTCCTACCCTTGATTTCAGCTCAGGTCATGATCTCCGCGTTATGAGATCAAGCCCATATTGGCCTCAGCACTGGGTGTGGAGCCTGCTTAAGATTCTTTCTCTGCCCCTTCCCCAATAAATAAATAAATTAAATTAAACTTTCTTTCTAAAAAAAAAAAAAAGAGAGACAACTTCCTTATGAGAGTTGTGATCATGTTCTGTTTTTGAGTATGAACATATGCAGGAATTATTTATTTAACCAGTTTCCGTATTCCGATTGATATTTGATCTAGATATTGGTCTGTGCTCACCTTTACATCTTTAATTTTGTTTTTTCAGGCTTACCCCAAGTGTGCCATTTACAACTAGGACTCTTGACAAAGCAACGGTTCTGGGTGAATATGCTTTACCCAAAGGAGTAAGTAGGATTCATGCAATCTGTACTTTATAGAGCTTTGAAAGATACGCCTTTCAAATATTCATCAGATCTCCATAAACACTTTCCGTGGGAGAGCATTCATTTTGGAAATATGTATATTTTAGTGTATAGCTAACATGTTGTGTCGTATGGTGTTAGGATTAATGGTTTGGGGGAAAAGAGACCTAGATTCAAGCATAGCCTTGAGTGAGTTACAAACCTTTGTGAGCCTCAGATTTCTCATCTGTAAAATGGGGATAATAATGGAACCCACCAGGGCGCCTGGGTGGCTCAGTTGGTTAAGCGACTGCCTTCTGCTCGATCCTGGAGTCCCGGGATCGAGTCCCGCATCGGTCTCCCTGCTCAGCGGGGAGTCTGCTTCTCCCTCTGACCCTCCCCCCTCTCATGTGCTCTCTCTCATTCTCTCTCTCTTTCAAATAAATAAATAAATAATCTTAAAAAATAAAAATAATAATGGAACCCACCACATAGGGTTGCGTGAGAATGTGATGCTAAATTTTAAACTTCTTTACCTATTTATTACCTGGTATATTTCTAGTACTAAATACATGTTGGCAATCACCATATTATAAACTTGTGGGTCGCTTTTACATTTGTAAGGGGATCCCTTTTGTAAATTTTGCTGTTCAAATGTTTTCTTCTAGTTATTTTACACGTTTTGTGTTTCTGTGTGTTTTTAGACAGTGTTGATGTTAAATACCCAGGTGTTGGGATCCAGTGAAGAAAATTTTAAAGATTCAAGCCAGTTTAGGCCCGAACGATGGCTTCAGGAGAAGACAAAGATTAATCCTTTTGCGCATCTTCCATTTGGCATTGGGAAAAGAATGTGCATCGGTCGCCGACTAGCCGAGCTCCAGCTCTGCTTGGCTCTCTGCTGGGTAAAACTCTGATTTTTGCAGTTGTGCTCTGTTGTATTCCACAAGGCAGGAAAAGAGGGGGTAATTCTGCCCTTTTTTTTGTGCATGTGTGTTTCAGATTGTCCGCAAATATGACATCGTGGCCACAGACAACAAGCCTGTGGAGATGCTGCACCTGGGTATCCTGGTGCCCAGCCGGGTGCCCCCCATCGCTTTCCGACAGCGGTAAGAGCCTCAGGTGAGCATCTGGCATGCTGTGAATGACCAAAGTGTGAGCTGAGCTTAGAAGCCAGCCAGACTTGGGTTTGAATCGCTGCTTACCACTGAGTGGCTGGGTGACCTTGAGCAGTTTCTTAACCTTTCTGCCTCCATATTTTTTTCATCTGTAAAATGGGGACCAAAATCATATCTCTCTAGAAAGTTGATATGATACTAAATACTTAGCCTGGATCCTGGCACCCACTAAGTGCTCTGTAAAGGCAAGATGCCATTATGGGGCCAGAGTTCCTCTCCTGGCTTTGAATCTCTCCTCCTTCTGCCATTCAGGATAATCTTCCCATCTCAAGATCCATAAACTTAATCACATCTGCAAAGTTCCTTTTGCCATGCATTCACAGGCTCTGGAGATTAGAGCATAGACGTTTTCTCAGGGCCATTATTCTGCCTACCAAGACTGTTCCAATAAAACTTTATCTATAAATACAGGTGGTCGGCCTTATTTGACCACAGGGCTTTGGCTTACCGGCCCCTGGAATGTAAGTGTATATATTTACTAGCCTGTGTTAAATATCGTTTACTTATACTTCTTTAATATCTAATTGGAATTTACTTTATCTTCCAGAATTTTTTTTGACCAGGACCAAGAGCAGCAATGTTTACGCTCCTGCAAGAATGGTGCTTATGGCTTCTTCGTTACTGGAAAGCAAAGTTCAAACATCAGAGCATGAAACGGCACATAAAGAACAGTTAGGCCCAGGTGTTTATAAACAACTCTTTCTTCGGTACAATTGTTCTAGAAGCTGCACTGTCTATATAGATGATGGTATTTAATAAGATTGTATCTGACTCAGGAAAGCAGATTGTTGGGTTACAAGGTGCTTTACAGGGTGTACTTCAGGCTTACTTGAACCAATGTCAGCACCATCTTGGCTTACACAGAATTGCTCATAATACTGTTTTCTCTTGCATCTTCCATGATGTGCCAGGGAGGCCAGGCACTTGTCAGTTAGTCTGGTAAAGTCACTAAATGTTTCTGTTCCTTCCCTACCAAATTCACTGCTTGGTTCTTTACTTCTCAAAAGTGAGTTTACATTTCACAATGAAAGTCCTACAGAACACAAGCTAAATTGTCTGGGGCTTGGAGTAATATTGACAATCCACTCATTGTAACTCTGTTTGATGTAGTATTTGGGAAAATACTTGTTTATGACATAAGCATAGCTAAATGTTAAAGTTATCAGGTCTCTGTGGAACCGTATTTTTCCTGTTTTGAAATTGCAGCATTATTGGGAAATTAGAGAGTAAGTCTATTTTAAGTACTTTGATGAAGTCAGAATCTCTTATCTAAGAATGACTTAATGATTCACTGTGGCATCATTTTGTCAAAGGATTCTGAAATTCTTTATTTAGCTAATGGATTTCCTCTCTGGCATTAAGAAGTAGATCAGCAGTTTTGAAATTGTGTGTGTGTGTGTGTGTGTGTACAGTAATGACAATTTGCTTAAGTCATTTTCAAAATATATATGGTATTTGATTTAGGATCTATGGTTTAGGACAATGTTCTAAAGTCCAGTTACAGTTTAAAAATATTCAGTGACTTCCTACGCTTTGCTTTCCCCGCTACAGAATAGAATAGTAGTAAAGTGTGCATGCATTACTTAAAACTTTGTAAAAAAAAAAAATGTTTACATAAAGTTTATTTTTACATATGTTTACTACGATTTTTCCTAAAAACATACTTCCATTTCTGTATATTTGATAAAGATTTCCCTTTCTAGGTTATATTTTTAGAATATTTCAGGAGTATACATTTATATCATTCTATTTGAATGAATATGTACATATCACTAAAATAGGTGCATGCTCTCTCCCTACTATGAAATTAATTTTAGAATTATAAATCCACATGTTGTCAGATCTCATTTGTATATCTTCTTAGAATTCTCTGAAAATAAAGGTTTTGAAATATTCAAGAACTATTTCCTCTTTGTTGCATTTGTTACATCAAAATTTAATATTTTTTAAGTCCATTTAGTTCTGAAGCACCACCTCCCTCTAGATGAGCACAGAAACTTCCAGCTGATGTCCAGTCTGTTCTTTGTATGCTGGCCATTTTGGCCTTCTCAAAACCCAAACCCGACTGTCTTATCCTTGCTTCTGTGGGGTCCCACTGCTTTTATGTAAAGATCCAATTCCTTAAGCCAGACGTCAGTGTCCTGGAAAACATGGCCCCACCGAACCACAGGCCCCAGCCCACATCACCCACACCCAGATGCCTCCGGACCCCGGCACACTGGCTTCTGCCAGTTTCTTGATTCCTTCAATACTCTCGGCCCACGAGGTTTTGCACCTGTGGTCCCTCCTCCTACAGTCTTCCCTCCTGGCACATTTTCTTTCTTTTTTATTTTTTTAATTAATTTTTTTTTTGATGTAGTGTTCCATGATTCATTGTTTGCATATAACACCCAGTGCTCCATTCAATACGTGCCCTCTTTAATACCCATCACCAGGCTGAGGCACATTCCTTCTTTACCTGCTCTTCCCCTACGCACCAGTCAGAGCCCAGCTCCAGCTTCCTGGAGGAAGTCTTCCTTGATGACTGAGATGCCCCAGAGGCTGGCCCTGACATCAGGATTCATTAAGGAAGTGATTCCAGAGGAGACTGTGAGGGACTGAGGGCATCAGGGTAGGGAGAGGAGCCAAAGGAGGTGCAATCTGGGGGGCGCTCTAGCCTCAGCCTGATCCCCTGGGGAGCTCTGGGCATGTAGCTTACAGCAGAGTTGGTTTGTTCTCCTTGTGACAACCCTCTTCAGGCTGCCCCTTGAGGATGCACACTCTCCCAGGTACCTCTAGCTCTTAGGTGAGGTCCACACAGAATGGCTTACAGAAGCCCAGATTCATCCTGTTGATAGGACTCATGGCAAGTCATAAAACCTCTTCTCTGAGGCCTGGTAGAGGCCTTGTCACAGGGTAAAGGTAACTCAGATCTATTATGATTGTCACCAGTAACACATGCCATTCAGTGCCTGTGGCCTTTATCACATGTCTTCTCCAGTCCCTGTTCTGTCTCCCTTGAGGCCAACTCAATTCTTCAACTTGAGCAGAAGTCTAATGGATATTTATAAGAAACCAGTTCATGATGATACATGAAGAAGGCAGTCCCCTCACTTTGTGGTGTCCAGATAATTTTTTGAGAGTGGGAGGGAAGCAAAGACAGAAGGCAAAGACGGGGAGGAAAGAAGCATGTTTGTGGCCAGCATTCCACACGCTGGCACTGCTCCTCAGAAGAGCAGAAAATTATTTATGGAGTAACTCCTTATATGCAGGTGGTGAAGTGGAAACATGTTCCGGCACTAGAGGGAAGGCTAGCTGTGTAGATGGGTAAGAGAGGACACTTGGTCTCTACGATGTAGCTTGCAGATGGTTTCAGGGATGTGAAGATAACTCTAGGCAATTTTTGCATTGCTTGCTTGCTCTGAGAACCTAAATCCCCAGTGTGCCTCCCCTCTAATGAAACACCTCTGAGGTCCATGTCCTGCAAACTCCATGTTGGTGTAGTAAGAAAAGTATGGACTTAAGGTTATTAACCTCACTTGGGTTTCCATGGTTCCAGCTAGGAGGCATCTCCTAGCTGCATGACTTGTGTCATTTACTTAGCGTCCCCAAGCCTTAGCTAATCAACAGAGGCTAACATACCTCATGCAGAAGTGTTCTTGTAAGGGTTAGAAAATTTGACGTGGGCTCAGGGCTTGGCACAGAGGAGGAGCAGTGTCTGAAGTCATATTTCTGGATCAAAAGGGGCAAACTTGAAACAGCTTCCCTTACAAGTGTTCTTTACAGAGCATGTCCAGTGAAATGTTCTGGACCCAGTTGGGGAAAAATGGGACATTACAATAACAACATCTAGAAATTCAATCGGTTTTACCTCCTCATGCAGCAGAACGTAGGACATTGGGAGATGAAGGAATTAGTCTATGGTTTTTATTTCTGTTCAGGGTTTTCAGGAAACTGATGGAGAATTACCAGGGTAATAAAAAAATACCATTTATTCCATCAGACCAATAGTCTAACCACAGGCACTTTTGTGCTAAATACTAGAAACCACAAACCCATAGATTACATTTGATACATTCCATTTGGTCCACACATGGCTGCCAAACACTGATTATTCTAATTCCATTGATCTTTCTACTTGTATTAATTGGCATTCTGCCAGGAAGAATTTTTGTTTGTTTGCTTCAAGTTTTTATTTAAATTCCAGTTAGGGGCACCAGGGTGGCTCAGTTGGTTAAGTGTCTGCCTTTGGCTCAGGTCATGATCTCAGAGTCCTGGGATCGAGTCCCACATCAGGCTCCCTATTCAGCAAAGAGCCTATTTCTCCCTCTCTCTCTCTCTGCTGCTCCCTCTGCCTGTGCTCCCTCTCTCTAATAAAAAAATAAAATCTTTAAAATAAATAAATAAATTCCAGTTAGTTAACATAAAGAAGAATTTTTCTTTTTAGCTTGTTTATGTATGTAAGTGTGAGCTTGTGAATTTTTTCAAGAAGTTATAATTTTTCACTATCATTATTTATTTTGATGTTCAAATTGTCCCAGATCTGGCTGGTGGGAGCTTTTTCAGATAGGTTCCTCTGTGTGTGGAGAGAGAGAGAGAGAGAGAGAGAGAAACAAAGCAGAAGTAGTGAAACGCTAATGCTTGAGGGATCTGGGTGAAAGGTATATGGAAATTCTTTGTACTGCTCTTCTACATTTGATATTATGTCAAAATAAAAAGTTTAGGGGCGCCTGGGTGGCTCAGTGAGTTGAGTGTCTGCCTCCAGCTCAGGTCATGATCCCAGGGTCCTGAGATCGAGTCCCGCCTCGGGTTCCCTGCTCAGCACGGAGCCTGCTTCTCCCTCTCCCTCCCTGCTCATGCTCTCTCTTTCTCTCTCTCACTCTACCTCAAATAAATAAATAAAATATTAAAAAATAAAAATAAATAAGTAAATAAATAAAAAGTTTAAAAAACCCAAGAAGCGGTTGAGTGCATGGTTCAGAACCCAGCACCGGAAGCAGGTTGATTTGGTTCAAATCTGGGCTCCTCCACCTGCCAGGTGTGTAATATTTAAGCAAGTTATTTTGACCTCTTTGTGCTTTAATTTCCTCATCTATAAAACAAGGGTAATGATCACAGCGTACCTCCTAGAGCTGCTGAGACAATAAATTGAAACCGCGCATTAAAACTCTTAGAAGATGTCTGGCACCTTCTGAGTCCTCAATAAATAGGAGGTGTTTTAAAATGCACCTGGCGCCTGGGTGGCTCAGTCGGTTAGGCGAGGGACTCTTGATTTCCACTCAGGTTTTGATCTCAGGGTCTGGGATCAAGCCTCACAGCGGGCTCTGTGCTCAGTGCCGAGTCCGCTTGGGATTCTCTCTCCCTCTCCCTCTGCCCCCCCCCCCCGCCCCCGCTCATTCTCAAGCTCTCTCTCCCTCGCAAATAAATAAATCTGTTAAAAAAAAAAAAAATGCACCAACACGGACCGTTGTGAGATATGACATAGGATTTCGGATGTCTCACTTCCAGGGACGCCCAGGAGGCCCGCCCGCACTGCTTACAAGGGCATAAGGCAATCAGCAGAATGGCTCCTCCCCCAGAGGCAGGGCGTGGGCCTCGGGCCCCCCCACTACCCCCACCCGGCCTGTGCCCGCCCCCAGTACCTGCCACACCTCATTCCCGAACTCCATTTTGCACGTCCTAGGAATCTCCCACGTTTCCCCCTTGGTCTTTAGGGAGTCTCACTGGATTTCACTGAAACCATAAAGCCCAAGCTCCTGATTAGAACAACCAAATTTACTGAGTGTATCCTTAGGCCCTTTCCGGTACCTTATTCTTCACCGACGCCTTGCTGAGAAGCCAGAAATCTTCCTATTTTTTAAATAGGCTTGCAGAAGTCAAATAACTAGCTCAGGAAAACACAGTAAGCAGGAAACGGACTTAGACCCTGATCCCTCTGACTCCATGCGCCTTACTCATTCCCCCCATATTTTGTGACGCTCAGAGAACCTGTAAATGGGTCAGTCAATTAATCTATCAGCACGTATTTTAGTATATTTTAGTATAAACCTGTTGAACAACACTGGTTGAGAGTCAAGGTTCCATTTATGGTTCAATCTAATTTGTTGAACTTCCCTTAATCTCCTGGATTGGACATTGATCCAAATGACATAATCACTTATTGCCGTCCACGATTGCTCTGTCCTGCAGAGTCTCCCTTTATCAGCAACAAAATATTTGTGGAACTCTTAATCATCAGGATGCCTTGCACTTGGGGCCTTCCAAGTAGCATCAACTCCCAAGCACTGGTGCCTTGGAATTAATTTGAAGACTTGCACGGTGGGCACTTTTCCTCCAGATTTCTTTTTGCTTTAGCGAAAAGGGGTGTGAAGTACTTTCTGCACATGTTGAGCAGAAAGGTGAGCCAAGGAGTAGAAAAAAAGTCTGGCAGTCAAAATTTAATAGTGAGCCAAGACTTGACGGCATCGACTTGAATGATGAACGCCTTGTCATTGTTTTTCATTTCCATTTGCTTTTTTAAAAATAAGGACATTTCCTCCCTCAGTTCATTCTCCTTCAGCTGTGTCCTCGCTTTGGCAGCACATATACAAATTCTCCTTCAGTTATAATTTGCCCAGACCTCTTGACACCAGGGGACATCCACTGGAGGCTTGTAGATGTCCCCCGGGGGGATGCCAACACCAATTCTAAAGTTGAGTCCAGAGACAGCAGGAAGAGAATTGTGATTAGCCCACAGAGATTCACACTCTGTGCTATATATTTATGCATCCCATATATAATATATTCTGGATACCAAACCTACAGATATGTGATAAGAATAGCTAACCTTTATTAAGCACTGTCTCTGTGGTTGGAACTATATTAAGTGCATTACATCGACTTTTTCCCCCCAGTGCTTTTATTAAGGGTGCATTTAGGGGCACCTGGGTGGCTCAGTGGGTTGGGCGTTTGCCTTCGGCTCAGGTCATGATCTTGAGGTCCTGGGATCAAGCCCTGCATCAGGTTCCCTGCTCAGTGGGGAGTCTGCTTCTCCCTCTGCCCCTCCTCCCACTTATGCTCTCTCCCTATCTCAAAGAAATAAATAAAATCTTTAAAAAAATGCTTATGCCTCACGGAAGAATTAACTAAAGAAAAAAAAAAAAAGATGCATATATATCCCTCACAAGTTATGCAGGATGAATTTTGGAGGTATGCAGACAGATACTTTTCATTACCAATAATGTGCATGTTTATAATTATCTTCTGGTAATACTAGTTCTTTTTAAGTTTCTAGTAGTATTTTAAATTTGCTTTTTAAATGAGTTGATTTAAATTTTAAAGAGGAGATGATAATAGTAAATACTATTTCATGAGGCATGTGAGTCAGGCAACAATCACGAAAATGGCATAAGAGTAGCTGGAAATTAGGAATTGCTGGAAGTTGATAAGCCTGCGATGAAGAGGTGAATAGACTTTTCATTTTACGGTTGAGGAAGCTGAGGCCTGGGGATTACTGATGCTCAGGGTCCACGGAACTAGTGTGTGATGGGGCCTAGGATTTGAACCCAGGAAATCTGACTGTGGAGGTTTAACTCGGGTGGCCCATGGCTTCCCCACCTCCTGGCAATCACATCTTTGTGACATAAGGGCAAGTCCTGTAACTTGCTTCTAACCAATGGGATATGTCAACAACAAGATGTCACTCCCCTGATTGTGTTACAGAAGACTATAACATAATCTGTCATCCCAGGAGACTCTCTCCTTCGATGGTTTTGAAGGGTAAGCAGCTATGTTGGAAGGCCCACATGGCCAGGAACTGAAGGCAGCCTCCTATTAAAAAGGAACGTCCAAAAATGAACTTAATAAGTCCTAAATTAATCATCAGAACCAGCATCATGCACTAATTTATCCAACAAATATCTGTTAAATCCTTATCCACTAAACTGCATACTTGTTAAGGATAATGGAATCCTGTTCTCGTATTGCAGGAGTTGTTCCTTATTCCCACCTTAAAATTCTGTTCTCCACAGTGTAATTCACATAGGGACAAGCTCATCCCACCTTTCAAGCTTGACTTTATTAGTTCTGTTTTAATACCAGCATTGCAGGAAATTGTCTGAGATCATTGTTCCCAAATAATTTTCATGTGGGAAAGCCCTACATATGAGTTATCTCACTCTTCATTGGAAATAAATTAAAGCAAGGAAGGAAACATGAGAAAGTGAGTAAGAAAAGAAGCACTGATGTTTTTGAGACATCACTGAAGTGGGTTCTGGTTTTCTTTTTTCTTTCTTTTTTTGGGGGGGTTCTGGTTTTCATTAAATAACAAACAGAAGCAGATTATTAATTCGAACACGCAACTAACATCATAAGGCCCCAAAGATTACTTCATGGCTGCCTTATGGAGTTAGGGTGTTGGCTAAATCAAGCTATAGAAACAGCAGAAGAAACAAGTATGTTGCCATTGTGGCTCTTAATGAGATTTCTGAGACTAATTCCATCTTTTTACGTTGGAGTTTCCGGAGTAAGGTGCTGAGTCAGACTTTGGATGACCATTAAATAAACTTGCCAAATCTTTCCAAAGTTCGGAAGCAAGTGACCTGGAAAAAAATTCATATTAAGGCTTTAAAAGTGTACAAGTGCCGGAAGAACTTAAAATAGTTAACTCATCAACTTGCCCAGAATGAACTTGGGATAAGCTTGTCTTGCATGTTCCTTGTTGGGACCAGAAAAAAAAAAAATCAGAAAACAACTTCATTTGAGGGAAGGACGTTTCCATTGTATAGGTCAATATCAAACTTTTTAGGTAATGAATGACTATGGTAGTTATTCATGTTCTGGCCGATCTGATGAAGTCACATTTCATCCTGTAATTTCTAAGTGACTGACCAGGAGATCTTGGAAGTTCACTAAGTTACACTACTCTTCTAAAATGAACTGCATAACTTGCCTTCTTCTGCCTTCAGAAAAGCTTCGTATTATCAGTACCTTAAAAGTTTCTTGTAAAACTTACCTATAAAACTATGCAGGCGTGGACAGGACTGGCTGCATAATTTGCAGGGTCCAATATACAATGAAAACGAGGAGCTCCTTGTTAAAAAAAAAAAAATTAAGAATTTCAAGATAGTGGCTCACAGAGCATTAAACCAAGCACAGGGCCGTTGTAAGTAGGGGACCCCATGCACCTGCCTGGCTAAGGTCTCAACCACTCGGGGCCAGCCCTGATGTAGGCACGGAGATGTTTGACCATGAGATTCATTCCTTTAATGGTTACTGCTTTATTCAGATTTTCTTTTTCTCGGGAGGTCAGTTTAAGGAATCCAAACCCTGGTTCTGGTGAGTGACCTAAGCTGCACAGGAAGCACTAGGAAAAGGAAGCTGGGAAATCACCAAGTGACTTCCATCGAGCCTGCCTTGTAAATTACATGATTCTGATTCCTTCTTGGAGACTGCTACTGCTGTTGTCTACATAAAGAAGCTAATGATAATAATATCTTTTATTAAAGTGCTTCTTATGTGCCAAGAAGTTACTCTGCAATCTGCATACATTATTTCATGTTAAACATACAGCAGTAAGTCATTACTGTCACTAACCTCAGGATACAAATGAATACTACGCTTGATCTTAGCCAAAAGGCCAAGAAGCAATAGGATACAAATAATAAACAGGTTTGGATAAATGAAGAAACTTGTCTGCAGTCATCTGCCTAGAAAGGGAGACAGTAGATGTGGATCTCAGATTTGATTGGAAAGCCCAAAGTCTTAAGAACTATATTTTATCACTTCATTTTATATGATTTTTTAAAACAGAATTAGAAACCCTGTGGATGAGGGTTTCTCAGCCTCATCATTAGTGACATTTACAGCTAAATAACTCTGTCATGGGGGTGCTGCCCTGTGCATTATGGGATATTTAGTAGCATCCCTAGTCCCTACCTATTGCATGCCAATAGCACCTTCTCTCAGTTGTGACAAAAAGATGTCACCAGACATTGTCACATATCCCCTTGAGGGGTGAGGGGTGGTCATGAAATCACCTTAGCTGAGAACTACTGTTCTAGATCTCTCTCACACTAGATTTTTTTTTTTAAGATTTTATTTATTTATTTGAGAGAGAGAATGAGAGACAGCACAAGAGGGAAGAGGGTCAGAGGGAGAAGCAGGCCCCCCGCTGAGCAGGGAGCCCGATGCGGGACTCGATCCAGGGACTCCAGGATCATGACCTGAGCCAAAGGCAGTCGCTTAACCAACTGAGCCACCCAGGCGCCCATCACACTAGATTTTTTTTTTTAATTTTATTTATTGAGAGAGAGAGAGAGAGTGAGCGAGGGAAGGGGCAGAGAGAGAGGGAGACAGAGAACCTCAAGAGGACTCCCCACAAATACGGAGGCTGATGCAGGGCTCAATCTCACGATCCCAAGATCATGACCTGAGCCGAAATCAAGAGTCGGGGATGGTCAGCTGACTGAGCCACCCCAGCACCCCTCTCACTAGAATTTTTCTCAAGAGACTATTTTAATGCAAAATTTCAAGAGTTAGATGCAAATTCCATTCATTAGAATGAGAATTTAAAAAGGAGCATGTATTCATTCCACAAACATTTATTGTTTCCCTCGGGACCTGTACACACAACTTTAAAAATACCTACATTGGCAGTGTGAACTTTCCAAGATATGTAGGAATGAGGTATTAATTGTTGGAGATTACAATCTGCACTATGGATTAGCAATGGAACAAAAAATTGGCTTGTTGGGCCAGATTAGGCTGACCAAAGTATGACCCACAGGAGCAACTGAGTTAATTGTAACAAAAGGTGCAGTTGACAGAATGCATTCCATTTACCCAATTCACAAGGAATTTCACTGGCCTTTGAAGAAAGTTTAGGGAATGTATACATTTCCATGCCGGTGTTGAAACTGCTTTGGGAATCTATTCATTACTAACATATTTACCTTGCAATACAAACAGTTCCCATGGATCTTGTATCAGCCCTCACAAAGTCAACTGAGAAAAATGACTTGTAATCATGATATTATTGCTCAAAACATGTTGTTGGTAATTCAGTTCTAGGCAGTGGCTTTGGGAAACACTTTTGTCTCAACAAGTTAATGCATTTTTATCTATTATTGAATAATTAGGCTGCTAATTAACTGGGTACAAATGTTTTTTATAGGAAAAAAATAGGACTTTTCCCCCCTCCTGCCTACCACTAATGCTACTCATTTGAATATACAGATGGTAATCCTTCAAGCTTCTAATAATTTCTGGCAACTTGTAAAAACTTAAGCCATCAAATAAAATAATAAGAGTTATGTGCTCAGTCTGGCTGTTGACTTCATCTTCGAACACTATGAAAGTTGGGGTTCAGGCAGTTTGTTCTTATCTGCTTTGCCAGAACCTTGCCGAGTATCTGGTATACAGTAAGTGCTCAAAACCTTAGTCGAAAAAAATGAATGATCTTTAAAAGTTCATTAGCTTCATTTCCTAGAAGACTCACCAAAAAATGTAATTCGGGAATGAGTATGAAATTCTGTTTTTCGTCCTCTGCCATGTTCCAAATAATCTTTTAACACCTTTTGATATAAATCATCAGCTCATTCTTTGACTTTGAGAGTTGATTAGATTTTTGCATTGGGGTTGAACTTAGATGCTCTCGCGGCCCTCACCCAATACTTGACTCACAGCACAGCTGAGGATGAATGGAGACACTACCAAATTCTACCATGTCGAGGGGGAATTTTTTATTACACGTCTGAGCTGCTGACATCCTGAATATGCATCCCGAGGGCTCTTCAAGAGCACCAAATTTACCATCCCTCCAATCTAAACTGATTGTATGCTTGGCTTCCCAGACGTGTTACCAAACTTTATGAAAGACTTCAAAAAGTAGCTGCATTCCATAGTAATAAAAAAGGGAATGTGAGCCAGGGCAGTGATAGAAAACATACATGGAGAATGTGTGTGCCAGAGCGTTGTCTCACTTTCATCTTCCTATCGATCATGAGTTGTAAGGTAGGATTATCTCCACTGATGAGGGGTCAGAAGCTTGGAGAAGTCAAGAAATGTGCCACAGGCCACAGAACTAATAAGTGGTAGACTTGGTTTCTGAACCTAGTATTCTTTATGACCTCAGAGGACAGGTTCACAACTACCATGATTTATGTCCTCAAATGAGTATCTGAAAAAAAAATCAAAATAGTAGATACCACATAAATTTGATTTCATATTTAAAAAGGATGGGAAGCCTTTCACTTTGTGCTCTTTTGGGTCACTCTCCGTGAGGACATTGGCCACCATGTCATGAGGACACTCAAGAAGTCCCATGTAGACGCCCATGTAACAAGAAACTAAGGCTTCTTGCCAACATCCAGGACCAACTTACCAGGCACGTGAGTGAGTCAACATGGAAGCAGATCCCAATGCCCCAGTCAAGCCCTCAGATAACTACAATGCTGGCTGACATCTTGACGGCAATCTCATGAGAGACTCTCAGACGGAACTGCCCAAGTGAACCACCCTGGACCCTTGATCTATAAACACTGTAATATTAAAAAAACAAACAAACAAAAAAAACCCCCTCTCTTCTTAATCCACTAAATTTTTTTGTGAAATTTGTTACATGGCAATAAATAACTAATACAAAAGGGGAAAATGTTTTCAAGGAAGTGATCATAATGATGAACCATGGAATCTAAGATGGATAAGTAGGGAAATGAAGAAATGTATGGCATGCAAAAACAGTTGATGGATACATACTTGCAGTAAAATGCCAGCTCTTTGTTCCCATCAAGATAACCCGGCCCCTGATGCACTCTGATGTAATCTCTTACCCCTCAGCCTCTAGCTCACTAGGATAGCCACACACTGACCCATTGGTGCTGTTATCATTCCTTCAGTGAACCAACTTCATTCCTGCCTGACAACTTTTTGCATTGACAATTCCTTTACCCAGGACACTCTTCTTCCAGATCATTACATGGCTGGCTCCTCTCATTCTTTGTCTCCACATAAAAATCACTTATTCAGAGAGAACCACTTCATCTAATGCTGCCATCCCCTCTACTCCTCCTGAGCTACTCTATAACATCACCTTATTTTAGTTCCTTCAGACTTCTTAGCACTTATCTAAAATTTGTCTTTGTTTCCTTGCTTGTTTACTTATTTATTTCTTCAGCAAGAACGTAAGAAAAGAGGGACTTTGTCTTGTTCACTGCTGTGTTCCCTGGTATCTTGAATAATACCTTGGCCATAGAGGGATCATAATAAACAGTCTACGGAATGGATGGATGGATAAAAAGAAGCCAGTAGAAAGAATAGCTTGAATCCTGGCTTAGACACACGGTACAAAGTACAGAGGACCAGGAAGTGCAATTATACAATAACTGAGAATACTGAGAGGAGCCATGGAGAAGCTGGACAAAGACCACTTTGGCCTCGGAGGATTCTAAACCACTATTCATGACTCAACCCTGGGAACGAAGCCAAGCACAGTGAAACCAGATCCTAGCTTCTGAGTGGAAATGGCACGTTAGCCACATTAGTAAGGGTACAGACGTGTCAGGGAAGAAATAGGAAGAAATGTCGCATGTGTGGCTGAACCCCCATCCCTACGCTGTAGCTCATCCTATCTTGGGAAACTTCTGAAGTGCCCAAGGTAATCACAACTTCTTTGGTGCTCTGAACATGGCCACACGGTGACATGAGTGTTATCTGGAAAGCCATTCCTCCAATTTCATAGAACACATCACAGCTTCAAAGAAAATTCCACCAAAACACGAATGATCTTTTATTCATTCGCTACCACACGCTGTTTGACGTTCCACCCTAATTGGACACCCTGAACCTGATATTAACACATTATTGGCAACTAGAGCCCCAGTAGCCTCACCCCAATTATGAAATTACAAGCTGTTGACACATCGCATGTGGGCATTTTTAATCATTAAAGACAAACCCAGGAATAGTTGAGATTTTATGCCCAACTGCACTGTTGCTCAATGTCTACATTTGGGCAACTTGAGACTTCAAAGGGCGTGAAATCCAACCCCTTGTCTTCATGAATCACTACCCCCTCAGAGTAGACCTCAGCACATTGTAGGACCGTTAAACACAGGCTTCATATCTGAACCCAGTAAATACATTCCCGTTTTGAAAGGGAAACAGTTTTCCCTTATTCTGAGGAAAGTCATGAACTTGTGTTTTGAAAACTTACCAGAACAATAATGAAATCATCCTCCTATTTGGGAACTGGGATGATTAATAACCAATAATTCTGAATAGGAGGCTGATTTGTGTGGCACCTTTACCAGCCCACAGACATTGTGTGGAGCAACCGAAGTGGCTTCATTTCATCAAAGCCTGAAACACAGCTTTGGGATGGGTCCCAAGAGTCACCTGAGGGGCATAGCCAATGCGCAGCATAGGAACGGAAAACAGCAAACACAAAAATGTTGTGTAAGGCAATGAGGAAATAGCAACGATCTTCTTCTGGGAAAAGATTTACAATGTTCATGATGTTTATTTCCTTTCTCTCTTTTGGGGATTTTCTATTCTCTTGCTGCACGATGTAAGCAGTCCTCATTTATCTGAAAGAACTCTACCAAAGGTCTTGGTTCCTTTTGATAATCAAGACCAATGCTCATATCCTGAAGGAGAATTCCTGAGCAATTTTTTCAGCTTCAAAATTGGAACCGTCCTACTGAATCCTCCTGCTTCACTGGAAAAAAAGGAGTTTATAAAAGAGATTCTTGATGGTTTTCAATGGAAGTTTATGATCTTTGTTAGGCTGAGAAAAGCTCCAAGAATAAGAGAGATGCTGAGCAGAAGAGAGAGAGAGCAGGAGAGAAGATGAAGAATAGAAAAATAGAGAAGAAAATGAAGGGTAGGAGATGTTAAGCAGGGAGGAGACTCACTGGGTGGAAACAAAACAAAGTCAAAGAAGTTCATGTGTCAATGGACATGAGTCCTTTGTTGGTAAGAAACCATGTAGCTATGGCTGGGGCAAAAGCTTTTGAGAAAGGATGCCTGAGTTGGAGGAGCTTTTCTTGGATCACATCCCCCTTATCCATGTGTTTGCCTCCCCACCCAGATCCATCTTTGCCCTCCTCTATTCCTGAGAGTCTGACCTCCATCGTATGCACCACTTGGACTCAAGATCCTTTGCCAGTGGCTGCATTTGGTTTAGCCCCTGGGAGACAACCAAGAGCAAGATATCAGAGAATGGGAAGTGAGAGAGGTCAGAGTATGACTTCTATCACCGCTCTGACCTCATGTCCAGCACTGGCTTCATTCCGCTAGGTGATAGCTCCTTCCAGACAGACTCTCCTCCCCCGATTCAACTCTCGCTGGGCATCTGCAAGAAGTGTTTCCTCTACTTGCCCCTTCAGGCTATAACCCTAGACCTCAGCACAGGTAGGGTTTCAAAACAGTATCTCAAATGAATGGAAGAAATTAAAGAAACAAATGTTTGTTTCTGATAACCAGCAGAGAGTACATCCCATCAGGTACTCTTAATGTGAACACATTCCCCACTGGAAAAAAAATTAAAAATAAAAGAATTAATGCCCTTTTTCTACAGTGGAAGGTAAATGACATCATCATTTACAGACTAGGGCCATGCCAGCAAACTAATTCCTTTATTTTTGAAGTAAGATAAAGCATTCTTCCAAGCAAAAGGACTTCAATTTCTAATACCATTTCTAGAAATGACCTCTAAGAAAAAAGAAATGATTTTTGATGAGGAAAAAAAAAAACCCACTTCAAAACACAGC
This sequence comes from Neomonachus schauinslandi, assembly GCF_002201575.2. Lineage (NCBI taxonomy): Eukaryota > Metazoa > Chordata > Mammalia > Carnivora > Phocidae > Neomonachus > Neomonachus schauinslandi. The sequence continues at coordinate 130,247,824 of NC_058412.1, read as the reverse complement.
GAAGGAGTGAACTAGAACCCCAACTTTAAAGGGGTCAACTAGATGCAATATTCCATGAAGCATATGTGGAACCCTAGGTCCCTCCTCTGAACCACATTTGCAGCCCAACATGCTAATCCATTGCTCAAGTCAAGAAAAGAAGCAATCTAGAAAGAGAAACCAAAAGACTTGAATCCCCCTGCTGAGCATTTTGTTGACATGTACATAAACCAAGGGTCTTTAGGGTTCCCTGTGAGATACATCCTCCCACACATTGTGGTCCATGGCCAGCTACAAACTCCCTGAGTTCAATTATGGTCCAAGAAGAATCACTATCCCCATGAGGGATGTGATAAAATTATTAGGTGAACTCATCAGGAACTCATCAGGATCTCATAAAAAAAAAAAAAAAGACAAAATAAGGAAAACAATGTTCTCTTGGGGATGGGGCCAAAATTCTTTCTTATGAGCACTTTATCACAAGATAGATATATTACCTGCTTTCCCTTCAGCCTCAACTAATACTGGATTTGAATGCTGGGGTTCACAGCATCCAGATTTAGGAATAGTTTATGATCCCATGCTGGTAATTTTGAGGAAGACTAATAAAAATAACCCAACAAAAATGGCCAATTGGGGGTGCCTGGGTGACTCAGTCATTAAGTGTCTGCCTTCTGCTCAGGTCATGATCCCGGGGTCCTGGGATCGAGCCCTGCATCGGGCTCCCTGCTCAGGGGGGAAGCCTGCTTCTCCCTCTCCCACTCCCTCTGCTTGTGTTCCCTCTCTCATGGTCTCTCTCTGTCAAATAAATAGGTAAAATCTTTAAAAAAAAAAAAAAAAAGGCCAATTGGCCAAAAATAAGTGGTAGGAAAGAATGCGGGAGACATGTGAAGGGAAATATAGTAACTACTTTGTAAAGACCAAACACACCTCTCTGGGTTGAAGACTTCTCTGTGTCAGACAGAATAAGCATTCAAAGGCTTGCGAAGATTCTGATTTGACAGTAATAATATTTCTCTTGAAGAAAAGACTAATGATACGCTGCTGCATACAGGAAACTTTGAGGCCTACTTGCCAAAGCCAGTCATTAACTGCAGTAAACTGAGACCGTGGGGGTAATGTCATGGTGTCTTGTGCTGTTTTTTAAACACAGATTGGGATAATTACAGAATATTATCTGAGCGCCCCAAAACACCTCAAGTAAAGAATGCACTGCATCTAAAACCAGCTCCTCCAAGGAAATCCATTTAAGTTCATCATGTCTGGTGCCCAGATCATCAAGATTCCTTTGCCCCTTTCCTTCTCTCTCTCTTCTTCAGCACACCTGGGCCAAGTGTGTAATATTCGTGTGGGGAGAGGAATTCATTCTTGACCTAAAGATGATCGGTACACAGATGAGAACTATGAGATGAACATCTCTGAATTGCTTCATTCCCCTTAGCTACCAGCTTTGTAAACAACCACGGATGATGTAGCCCTTTCCCCAATGTGCCCCAGAGCACTTACCTCCATGACCCTCTGCTAAATTCCTTTCAGTTGGGTGCCATTTTGAAGCGTTTTTCCTTTCCTTTCTCCTCTGAGTATTCTTTGACTTTCCAAAGGCAGATATTGGCAATAATTAAAACCCATGCATCTGTTTTGGGTTTTAATATGTCCAAGAGAATTTATTGAGAACTTACTATGTGCCTGGCAATGGATATAATACAGGAATCAAAAACAGGCACAGTTCCTGCTGCCATGAAGCTCCCCGTCTGGTTGGGGATGGGGCCAAAATGGGGAAGAGAAGGACATTCCATCAGACATTACCTAATTGGGGGTGGTGCACAGAGCTTCAAGTGTCTTGCATGGTAGTGTGGTTCCAATCACAGCTGAGGGTCTTTGATCATTGAGAACCTCTCCTACAGAGACCCTCCAATATGTTGCCTTCTTTTGAAGATGACACGTCTAAGAGCATTTGATTTGCTTAAATTCAAACTATTTAAAGCGCAGATTCCTCAGTTCAAAATGTCTCTTTCATGAAGGACCTCAATGCACACATGGACCTCCTTTCCATGTCTCCTGCCTCTTTGGGAAGTGGGGTTATTCGGTTATTCCCTCCCTTAACGAGTCAAAGACTGCATGGTGTCAAATCAGCGAGCCCCAGGATGGCACCACCTGGATTTGTCAAGTCTATAAAATCAAGTCTATGAACTGACAACCTTGGGCATTGTCTAGCCTGAGAGGAACCTCAGGAATGAGTTGATTTATTGATGAGGCCATAAAACATATATTCCCCTAAAGTTCATTCATCTCAGCTATGTTAGAACTATTTGAATTAGGGTCAGGGTTGGGCCTTGAAAATGAAAAGAATTGTGTGAAGAAGAAACATCAAAATCTCATGCAACCGATATTTAGCTAAATATGTACAAAACAGAAAGCTACGTCGATAATCAACTGTTACTCAGACTCGTGTATAGGGATGTACATACATGCGTGTGTATGTATATATAAACATGTGACTTAGTGTGGGATGTGGGTGAGTTTAAATCTGTCATGGGATGTGGTAGAACAGTCCAGGTTTATGAGAAAAAGGAATTTGTGGAAACACCGTGGGGTCGAAATCTGAACTGCATTTTGGATTAGGCTTCCAAAGAGCAACCCAAAGCGATTATTTTCTGTTTGCTGCTGGTCATATTTTTGAAATATTTCTTTTAATTAACTGTCTGAATCGAGTGGCCCATGTTTGGTGGCCGTGGTTCCCTTGCATTCATGCCCTAGGTGTTCATGGAGCGCCTATCCTGCTGAATGACATCCCATTCCTCTTCAAGACTTAACATAACCTGTACCTTCAAAACCCTCTTGGGCTCTGCTTTGGCACCAAGAGACAGAGAGAGAATCAACAGGGTCTTTTTGCCTGACTCTGGCAAGAGACAACATGACTTCCCTTCCCGGTGAGGGTGAGGAATGTTGCCCGATGAACCTGTTCACCTCCACTCCCTCCGCCTGGTGAGTGATTCAGCGGGAGACCTGCCCTGCTGTCTCCTCACTGGATTTGGCGAGCCTGATAAACAGGCAGTTTGCCTTTTGATGTGTCTAGACACAGAAATGATTCAGAAAGTCCCTCTCAGGAGCTCCTACAAGAGGCGCTGAGTTACTCAGGAGAGAGAAGGCTGCCTCCCTGACTCCCTGCCGCACCGAGCTGGCCCCAGCAAGGCCAAACGCTCTTCAGTTACTCCTTCTTCCTTTGAAGGAACCAGAGGATGAATCAGCAGCTTGAAAGAGCCTGTTCTTTCCTTCCTAAAACACAAAAATAAAACTTTCAAGTGCCAGCAAAACGTTCCCTCTAAAAAAAAGAAAGTTCCCTCTAACAGCCCCTGTTTTCCTGTTTATGCTGCCATGGTTCAGAGAAGATTGAGCTAGCCTGACGTTTGCAAACAGAAACACGCTTTTCCAGGTGTCTTTTAGGTGTTTTCTAGACAGAGGTTCCGAACCCGGGGGGTTAGGGGGTGGGTGCAGAGATCTGTGAACCCTTGAAAAACCATCAAAATTTGGGTGTGTGTGTGCAGGAGCCTTTCTGGGGATGGGGTCCCTCGCTGGGGGCTGGAAAGTTCAGAATCTGTCAGCGCTCTGAACTGGCTGAGTTGGTAGAGCTCATAATTCTTGAATCTGTACACGAGGCCAGGCATCGTTCACGGTATTCATTTAGTCCTCCAAACAGGTTAGGAGTTGGCACCATTATTTTCATCCAACCAACCCCAAATTAACAAAGCAACAGAAGTGGCACAACTGGAAATCTGACGTAGGCACCTGGTTCTAGCATTCCTGCCCCTTGCCACCATCCTGTGCTGCCTCACGGAAATGCAACGAGTCAAAGAGACCAATCTGTCCCCATTTTAGCTGTACCCGGTCTGTGTGGGAAACCGTGAAGGGAAACCGGATCTAACAAAGAAATACTGAATTATCTGGGTGGTTTTTTGATTAAAATACCACACTCTTGGGGCACCTGGGTGGCTCAGTCGGTTGAGCGTCTGCCTTGGGCTCAGGTCATGATCCCAGGGTCCTGGGACGAGTCCTGCATCGGGCTCCCTGCTCAGTGGGGAGTCTGGCCCCTCCCCCTGCTTGTACTCTCTCTCTCTCTCTCTCAAATAAATAAATAAAATCTTTAAAAAAAAAAATTAAAAGGAAACATCACACTATTTAGCAAACTTCCCTGTGCATTACAGGCACGGCTTATGTAAGACCTCATGGGTAGCAGCCACCTGCCAAACTCATCTGATGCATCCAGAACTAGGTTTCTTCCCTTGGGACTTCAGTGTACCCAAACAGAGACGGGCTCCCCGCCATCACGTCATTTCACAGAGAATCTATGCTTTATAGGGAGCACTACAATGAGCGAGATGGGCGTTCATAGGCACAAACACTCTCACATTTTCAGTGAGACAAACATTGCCCAACATTCTCGGCTTCCCTCTCCTGCTGGGATGCGGGAAGCAGCCACTGGTTGTGAATTCTGTCCTGTTTACCCTGCTCACGGGCCTTGAAAGGAGTGTGTGCTCTGGAATTCGATAGCTCTGGCTGCATCATTTAATGGCTGGAGGCAAGGTACCTCTAAGGATATCAGTGGTGGATATTAGTAACACTGTAGCAGTACTTACATTTATGAACGTTTTGGGAGGTGCTATTACTACTTATGTTTTACGGATGGAACAGAGTAAGAAGACTAGAACCCACCTCACAGATGGGAAGCTCAGAGTCACGAAATGAGCTGATGTGACTGGTCACACCGAATATTTGCTCACTGTCTTGTGTCTCGGATGTGCGTGTGTGTGTATGTAATTTGTTTTTTGTTTTTTTATTTGAGAGAGAAAGAATGAGACAGAGAGCATGAGAAGGGGGAGGGTCAGAGAGAGAAGCAGACTCCCCGCTGAGTGGGGAGTCCGATGCGGGACTCGATCCCAGGACTCCAGGATCATGACCTGAGCTGAAGGCAGTCGCTTAACCAACTGAGCCACCCAGGTGCCCCTGTGTGTGTAATTTGTAAGCCACATTCTAATAGGTGAAAACACGGATTTCTATCCCCAATTATTTTATTATAATGTATTTTTCTATACAAGTGTTTGAAGCATGGTAAACTATTCCAGCATTTCTTTGAAAGATGATATCTCTTCAGTGACTTTACTGATAGGCATTTTAAAGTAAACACATTTGCTCACTAAATAGGAAAAATTATAACCTGGGGAAACTTCCTTGTGTTAAATGAAGGGAATAACTGGAAACTGAAGTTCATGGGTTTATGACTCGCCTCTGACTCATTTTCCGGGGTTCCGTGGAAATCCAGGAGAAAGACTTACAATTAAGTCAGGTGTTAAGATGCTGTTATTCTTATTGTTGTCTTATAGATGCTCACGTGGATTCAAGAAATAGAATCAAGGGGCGCCTGGGTGGCTCCCTTGGTTAAGTGTCTGACTTTGGCTCAGGTCATGATCTTGGGGTCCTGGGATCGAGCCCCATGTAGGTTCAGCACTGAGTCTGCTTGTCCTTCTCCCTCTGCCTCTGCCCCTCCCCCTGCCCTTGTTCTCTCTCAAATAAATAATAGAACAGAATAGAATAGAATAGAATAGAATAGAATAGAATAGAATAGAATAG